>NC_136006.1:24216450-24233950 GCF_048128805.1 Centroberyx gerrardi | reverse complement strand
CAGCTGGCTTTCCCTCGGGGAGGCTGCAAACTTATCACAGCATGCATTTGTGTCCCTGCCGTCGCTGAACAGCGCAAATGTAGGGGAGAGAAAAGACTGCGGCCTTGCTCCCGGTGAGCACAACGGCTGAGGGCGTCAATGATAATAGAGGGCAGAGAAATAGGCCCATTTGGTGGCCGGTTTTCAAAGGGCCCTGCAGTAGGCACAGGCTAAGCCGTGTATAAAAGGCCTCCCTGCCGCCGTCGCCTCAATTGCTTACGGCCATACCACTCTGAACACGCCCGATCTCGTCCGATCTCGGAAGCTAAGCAGGGTCGGGCCTGGTTAGTACTTGGATGGGAGACCGCCTGGGAATACCAGGTGCTGTAAGCTTTTTCATCTTTCTAGGCAGCAGAGGGCGCTGCTCCCTCTCCGGGGGAGACAGGGGGCCTCCAACAACAGTGCTGGCCAGCGGCAGTGCAGTCACTTTTGCAGAGGAAGTACAAGGACGACATCACGTCCCGTGTGCCAGCAACAGCTGGCTTTCCCTCGGGGAGGCTGCAAACTTATCACAGCATGCATTTGTGTCCCTGCCGTCGCTGAACAGCGCAAATGTAGGGGAGAGAAAAGACTGCGGCCTTGCTCCCGGTGAGCACAACGGCTGAGGGCGTCAATGATAATAGAGGGCAGAGAAATAGGCCCATTTGGTGGCCGGTTTTCAAAGGGCCCTGCAGTAGGCACAGGCTAAGCCGTGTATAAACGGCCTCCCTGCCGCCGCAGCCTCAATTGCTTACGGCCATACCACTCTGAACACGCCCGATCTCGTCCGATCTCGGAAGCTAAGCAGGGTCGGGCCTGGTTAGTACTTGGATGGGAGACCGCCTGGGAATACCAGGTGCTGTAAGCTTTTTCATCTTTCTAGGCAGCAGAGGGCGCTGCTCCCTCTCCGGGGGAGACAGGGGGCCTCCAACAACAGTGCTGGCCAGCGGCAGTGCAGTCACTTTTGCAGAGGAAGTACAAGGACGACATCACGTCCCGTGTGCCAGCAACAGCTGGCTTTCCCTCGGGGAGGCTGCAAACTTATCACAGCATGCATTTGTGTCCCTGCCGTCGCTGAACAGCGCAAATGTAGGGGAGAGAAAAGACTGCGGCCTTGCTCCCGGTGAGCACAACGGCTGAGGGCGTCAATGATAATAGAGGGCAGAGAAATAGGCCCATTTGGTGGCCGGTTTTCAAAGGGCCCTGCAGTAGGCACAGGCTAAGCCGTGTATAAAAGGCCTCCCTGCCGCCGCCGCCTCAATTGCTTACGGCCATACCACTCTGAACACGCCCGATCTCGTCCGATCTCGGAAGCTAAGCAGGGTCGGGCCTGGTTAGTACTTGGATGGGAGACCGCCTGGGAATACCAGGTGCTGTAAGCTTTTTCATCTTTCTAGGCAGCAGAGGGCGCTGCTCCCTCTCCGGGGGAGACAGGGGGCCTCCAACAACAGTGCTGGCCAGCGGCAGTGCAGTCACTTTTGCAGAGGAAGTACAAGGACGACATCACGTCCCGTGTGCCAGCAACAGCTGGCTTTCCCTCGGGGAGGCTGCAAACTTATCACAGCATGCATTTGTGTCCCTGCCGTCGCTGAACAGCGCAAATGTAGGGGAGAGAAAAGACTGCGGCCTTGCTCCCGGTGAGCACAACGGCTGAGGGCGTCAATGATAATAGAGGGCAGAGAAATAGGCCCATTTGGTGGCCGGTTTTCAAAGGGCCCTGCAGTAGGCACAGGCTAAGCCGTGTATAAAAGGCCTCCCTGCCGCCGCCGCCTCAATTGCTTACGGCCATACCACTCTGAACACGCCCGATCTCATCCGATCTCGGAAGCTAAGCAGGGTCGGGCCTGGTTAGTACTTGGATGGGAGACCGCCTGGGAATACCAGGTGCTGTAAGCTTTTTCATCTTTCTAGGCAGCAGAGGGCGCTGCTCCCTCTCCGGGGGAGACAGGGGGCCTCCAACAACAGTGCTGGCCAGCGGCAGTGCAGTCACTTTTGCAGAGGAAGTACAAGGACGACATCACGTCCCGTGTGCCAGCAACAGCTGGCTTTCCCTCGGGGAGGCTGCAAACTTATCACAGCATGCATTTGTGTCCCTGCCGTCGCTGAACAGCGCAAATGTAGGGGAGAGAAAAGACTGCGGCCTTGCTCCCGGTGAGCACAACGGCTGAGGGCGTCAATGATAATAGAGGGCAGAGAAATAGGCCCATTTGGTGGCCGGTTTTCAAAGGGCCCTGCAGTAGGCACAGGCTAAGCCGTGTATAAAAGGCCTCCCTGCCGCCGCCTCAATTGCTTACGGCCATACCACTCTGAACACGCCCGATCTCGTCCGATCTCGGAAGCTAAGCAGGGTCGGGCCTGGTTAGTACTTGGATGGGAGACCGCCTGGGAATACCAGGTGCTGTAAGCTTTTTCATCTTTCTAGGCAGCAGAGGGCGCTGCTCCCTCTCCGGGGGAGACAGGGGGCCTCCAACAACAGTGCTGGCCAGCGGCAGTGCAGTCACTTTTGCAGAGGAAGTACAAGGACGACATCACGTCCCGTGTGCCAGCAACAGCTGGCTTTCCCTCGGGGAGGCTGCAAACTTATCACAGCATGCATTTGTGTCCCTGCCGTCGCTGAACAGCGCAAATGTAGGGGAGAGAAAAGACTGCGGCCTTGCTCCCGGTGAGCACAACGGCTGAGGGCGTCAATGATAATAGAGGGCAGAGAAATAGGCCCATTTGGTGGCCGGTTTTCAAAGGGCCCTGCAGTAGGCACAGGCTAAGCCGTGTATAAAAGGCCTCCCTGCCGCCGCCTCAATTGCTTACGGCCATACCACTCTGAACACGCCCGATCTCGTCCGATCTCGGAAGCTAAGCAGGGTCGGGCCTGGTTAGTACTTGGATGGGAGACCGCCTGGGAATACCAGGTGCTGTAAGCTTTTTCATCTTTCTAGGCAGCAGAGGGCGCTGCTCCCTCTCCGGGGGAGACAGGGGGCCTCCAACAACAGTGCTGGCCAGCGGCAGTGCAGTCACTTTTGCAGAGGAAGTACAAGGACGACATCACGTCCCGTGTGCCAGCAACAGCTGGCTTTCCCTCGGGGAGGCTGCAAACTTATCACAGCATGCATTTGTGTCCCTGCCGTCGCTGAACAGCGCAAATGTAGGGGAGAGAAAAGACTGCGGCCTTGCTCCCCGTGAGCACAACGGCTGAGGGCGTCAATGATAATAGAGGGCAGAGAAATAGGCCCATTTGGTGGCCGGTTTTCAAAGGGCCCTGCAGTAGGCACAGGCTAAGCCGTGTATAAAAGGCCTCCCTGCCGCCGCCGCCTCAATTGCTTACGGCCATACCACTCTGAACACGCCCGATCTCGTCCGATCTCGGAAGCTAAGCAGGGTCGGGCCTGGTTAGTACTTGGATGGGAGACCGCCTGGGAATACCAGGTGCTGTAAGCTTTTTCATCTTTCTAGGCAGCAGAGGGCGCTGCTCCCTCTCCGGGGGAGACAGGGGGCCTCCAACAACAGTGCTGGCCAGCGGCAGTGCAGTCACTTTTGCAGAGGAAGTACAAGGACGACATCACGTCCCGTGTGCCAGCAACAGCTGGCTTTCCCTCGGGGAGGCTGCAAACTTATCACAGCATGCATTTGTGTCCCTGCCGTCGCTGAACAGCGCAAATGTAGGGGAGAGAAAAGACTGCGGCCTTGCTCCCGGTGAGCACAACGGCTGAGGGCGTCAATGATAATAGAGGGCAGAGAAATAGGCCCATTTGGTGGCCGGTTTTCAAAGGGCCCTGCAGTAGGCACAGGCTAAGCCGTGTATAAAAGGCCTCCCTGCCGCCGCCTCAATTGCTTACGGCCATACCACTCTGAACACGCCTGATCTCGGAAGCTAAGCAGGGTCGGGCCTGGTTAGTACTTGGATGGGAGACCGCCTGGGAATACCAGGTGCTGTAAGCTTTTTCATCTTTCTAGGCAGCAGAGGGCGCTGCTCCCTCTCCGGGGGAGACAGGGGGCCTCCAACAACAGTGCTGGCCAGCGGCAGTGCAGTCACTTTTGCAGAGGAAGTACAAGGACGACATCACGTCCCGTGTGCCAGCAACAGCTGGCTTTCCCTCGGGGAGGCTGCAAACTTATCACAGCATGCATTTGTGTCCCTGCCGTCGCTGAACAGCGCAAATGTAGGGGAGAGAAAAGACTGCGGCCTTGCTCCCGGTGAGCACAACGGCTGAGGGCGTCAATGATAATAGAGGGCAGAGAAATAGGCCCATTTGGTGGCCGGTTTTCAAAGGGCCCTGCAGTAGGCACAGGCTAAGCCGTGTATAAAAGGCCTCCCTGCCGCCGCCGCCTCAATTGCTTACGGCCATACCACTCTGAACACGCCCGATCTCGTCCGATCTCGGAAGCTAAGCAGGGTCGGGCCTGGTTAGTACTTGGATGGGAGACCGCCTGGGAATACCAGGTGCTGTAAGCTTTTTCATCTTTCTAGGCAGCAGAGGGCGCTGCTCCCTCTCCGGGGGAGACAGGGGGCCTCCAACAACAGTGCTGGCCAGCGGCAGTGCAGTCACTTTTGCAGAGGAAGTACAAGGACGACATCACGTCCCGTGTGCCAGCAACAGCTGGCTTTCCCTCGGGGAGGCTGCAAACTTATCACAGCATGCATTTGTGTCCCTGCCGTCGCTGAACAGCGCAAATGTAGGGGAGAGAAAAGACTGCGGCCTTGCTCCCGGTGAGCACAACGGCTGAGGGCGTCAATGATAATAGAGGGCAGAGAAATAGGCCCATTTGGTGGCCGGTTTTCAAAGGGCCCTGCAGTAGGCACAGGCTAAGCCGTGTATAAAAGGCCTCCCTGCCGCCGCCTCAATTGCTTACGGCCATACCACTCTGAACACGCCCGATCTCGTCCGATCTCGGAAGCTAAGCAGGGTCGGGCCTGGTTAGTACTTGGATGGGAGACCGCCTGGGAATACCAGGTGCTGTAAGCTTTTTCATCTTTCTAGGCAGCAGAGGGCGCTGCTCCCTCTCCGGGGGAGACAGGGGGCCTCCAACAACAGTGCTGGCCAGCGGCAGTGCAGTCACTTTTGCAGAGGAAGTACAAGGACGACATCACGTCCCGTGTGCCAGCAACAGCTGGCTTTCCCTCGGGGAGGCTGCAAACTTATCACAGCATGCATTTGTGTCCCTGCCGTCGCTGAACAGCGCAAATGTAGGGGAGAGAAAAGACTGCGGCCTTGCTCCCGGTGAGCACAACGGCTGAGGGCGTCAATGATAATAGAGGGCAGAGAAATAGGCCCATTTGGTGGCCGGTTTTCAAAGGGCCCTGCAGTAGGCACAGGCTAAGCCGTGTATAAAAGGCCTCCCTGCCGCCGTCGCCTCAATTGCTTACGGCCATACCACTCTGAACACGCCCGATCTCGTCCGATCTCGGAAGCTAAGCAGGGTCGGGCCTGGTTAGTACTTGGATGGGAGACCGCCTGGGAATACCAGGTGCTGTAAGCTTTTTCATCTTTCTAGGCAGCAGAGGGCGCTGCTCCCTCTCCGGGGGAGACAGGGGGCCTCCAACAACAGTGCTGGCCAGCGGCAGTGCAGTCACTTTTGCAGAGGAAGTACAAGGACGACATCACGTCCCGTGTGCCAGCAACAGCTGGCTTTCCCTCGGGGAGGCTGCAAACTTATCACAGCATGCATTTGTGTCCCTGCCGTCGCTGAACAGCGCAAATGTAGGGGAGAGAAAAGACTGCGGCCTTGCTCCCGGTGAGCACAACGGCTGAGGGCGTCAATGATAATAGAGGGCAGAGAAATAGGCCCATTTGGTGGCCGGTTTTCAAAGGGCCCTGCAGTAGGCACAGGCTAAGCCGTGTATAAAAGGCCTCCCTGCCGCCGCCGCCTCAATTGCTTACGGCCATACCACTCTGAACACGCCCGATCTCGTCCGATCTCGGAAGCTAAGCAGGGTCGGGCCTGGTTAGTACTTGGATGGGAGACCGCCTGGGAATACCAGGTGCTGTAAGCTTTTTCATCTTTCTAGGCAGCAGAGGGCGCTGCTCCCTCTCCGGGGGAGACAGGGGGCCTCCAACAACAGTGCTGGCCAGCGGCAGTGCAGTCACTTTTGCAGAGGAAGTACAAGGACGACATCACGTCCCGTGTGCCAGCAACAGCTGGCTTTCCCTCGGGGAGGCTGCAAACTTATCACAGCATGCATTTGTGTCCCTGCCGTCGCTGAACAGCGCAAATGTAGGGGAGAGAAAAGACTGCGGCCTTGCTCCCGGTGAGCACAACGGCTGAGGGCGTCAATGATAATAGAGGGCAGAGAAATAGGCCCATTTGGTGGCCGGTTTTCAAAGGGCCCTGCAGTAGGCACAGGCTAAGCCGTGTATAAAAGGCCTCCCTGCCGCCGTCGCCTCAATTGCTTACGGCCATACCACTCTGAACACGCCCGATCTCGTCCGATCTCGGAAGCTAAGCAGGGTCGGGCCTGGTTAGTACTTGGATGGGAGACCGCCTGGGAATACCAGGTGCTGTAAGCTTTTTCATCTTTCTAGGCAGCAGAGGGCGCTGCTCCCTCTCCGGGGGAGACAGGGGGCCTCCAACAACAGTGCTGGCCAGCGGCAGTGCAGTCACTTTTGCAGAGGAAGTACAAGGACGACATCACGTCCCGTGTGCCAGCAACAGCTGGCTTTCCCTCGGGGAGGCTGCAAACTTATCACAGCATGCATTTGTGTCCCTGCCGTCGCTGAACAGCGCAAATGTAGGGGAGAGAAAAGACTGCGGCCTTGCTCCCGGTGAGCACAACGGCTGAGGGCGTCAATGATAATAGAGGGCAGAGAAATAGGCCCATTTGGTGGCCGGTTTTCAAAGGGCCCTGCAGTAGGCACAGGCTAAGCCGTGTATAAACGGCCTCCCTGCCGCCGCAGCCTCAATTGCTTACGGCCATACCACTCTGAACACGCCCGATCTCGTCCGATCTCGGAAGCTAAGCAGGGTCGGGCCTGGTTAGTACTTGGATGGGAGACCGCCTGGGAATACCAGGTGCTGTAAGCTTTTTCATCTTTCTAGGCAGCAGAGGGCGCTGCTCCCTCTCCGGGGGAGACAGGGGGCCTCCAACAACAGTGCTGGCCAGCGGCAGTGCAGTCACTTTTGCAGAGGAAGTACAAGGACGACATCACGTCCCGTGTGCCAGCAACAGCTGGCTTTCCCTCGGGGAGGCTGCAAACTTATCACAGCATGCATTTGTGTCCCTGCCGTCGCTGAACAGCGCAAATGTAGGGGAGAGAAAAGACTGCGGCCTTGCTCCCGGTGAGCACAACGGCTGAGGGCGTCAATGATAATAGAGGGCAGAGAAATAGGCCCATTTGGTGGCCGGTTTTCAAAGGGCCCTGCAGTAGGCACAGGCTAAGCCGTGTATAAAAGGCCTCCCTGCCGCCGCCGCCTCAATTGCTTACGGCCATACCACTCTGAACACGCCCGATCTCGTCCGATCTCGGAAGCTAAGCAGGGTCGGGCCTGGTTAGTACTTGGATGGGAGACCGCCTGGGAATACCAGGTGCTGTAAGCTTTTTCATCTTTCTAGGCAGCAGAGGGCGCTGCTCCCTCTCCGGGGGAGACAGGGGGCCTCCAACAACAGTGCTGGCCAGCGGCAGTGCAGTCACTTTTGCAGAGGAAGTACAAGGACGACATCACGTCCCGTGTGCCAGCAACAGCTGGCTTTCCCTCGGGGAGGCTGCAAACTTATCACAGCATGCATTTGTGTCCCTGCCGTCGCTGAACAGCGCAAATGTAGGGGAGAGAAAAGACTGCGGCCTTGCTCCCGGTGAGCACAACGGCTGAGGGCGTCAATGATAATAGAGGGCAGAGAAATAGGCCCATTTGGTGGCCGGTTTTCAAAGGGCCCTGCAGTAGGCACAGGCTAAGCCGTGTATAAAAGGCCTCCCTGCCGCCGCCGCCTCAATTGCTTACGGCCATACCACTCTGAACACGCCCGATCTCGTCCGATCTCGGAAGCTAAGCAGGGTCGGGCCTGGTTAGTACTTGGATGGGAGACCGCCTGGGAATACCAGGTGCTGTAAGCTTTTTCATCTTTCTAGGCAGCAGAGGGCGCTGCTCCCTCTCCGGGGGAGACAGGGGGCCTCCAACAACAGTGCTGGCCAGCGGCAGTGCAGTCACTTTTGCAGAGGAAGTACAAGGACGACATCACGTCCCGTGTGCCAGCAACAGCTGGCTTTCCCTCGGGGAGGCTGCAAACTTATCACAGCATGCATTTGTGTCCCTGCCGTCGCTGAACAGCGCAAATGTAGGGGAGAGAAAAGACTGCGGCCTTGCTCCCGGTGAGCACAACGGCTGAGGGCGTCAATGATAATAGAGGGCAGAGAAATAGGCCCATTTGGTGGCCGGTTTTCAAAGGGCCCTGCAGTAGGCACAGGCTAAGCCGTGTATAAAAGGCCTCCCTGCCGCCGCCGCCTCAATTGCTTACGGCCATACCACTCTGAACACGCCCGATCTCGTCCGATCTCGGAAGCTAAGCAGGGTCGGGCCTGGTTAGTACTTGGATGGGAGACCGCCTGGGAATACCAGGTGCTGTAAGCTTTTTCATCTTTCTAGGCAGCAGAGGGCGCTGCTCCCTCTCCGGGGGAGACAGGGGGCCTCCAACAACAGTGCTGGCCAGCGGCAGTGCAGTCACTTTTGCAGAGGAAGTACAAGGACGACATCACGTCCCGTGTGCCAGCAACAGCTGGCTTTCCCTCGGGGAGGCTGCAAACTTATCACAGCATGCATTTGTGTCCCTGCCGTCGCTGAACAGCGCAAATGTAGGGGAGAGAAAAGACTGCGGCCTTGCTCCCGGTGAGCACAACGGCTGAGGGCGTCAATGATAATAGAGGGCAGAGAAATAGGCCCATTTGGTGGCCGGTTTTCAAAGGGCCCTGCAGTAGGCACAGGCTAAGCCGTGTATAAAAGGCCTCCCTGCCGCCGCCGCCTCAATTGCTTACGGCCATACCACTCTGAACACGCCCGATCTCGTCCGATCTCGGAAGCTAAGCAGGGTCGGGCCTGGTTAGTACTTGGATGGGAGACCGCCTGGGAATACCAGGTGCTGTAAGCTTTTTCATCTTTCTAGGCAGCAGAGGGCGCTGCTCCCTCTCCGGGGGAGACAGGGGGCCTCCAACAACAGTGCTGGCCAGCGGCAGTGCAGTCACTTTTGCAGAGGAAGTACAAGGACGACATCACGTCCCGTGTGCCAGCAACAGCTGGCTTTCCCTCGGGGAGGCTGCAAACTTATCACAGCATGCATTTGTGTCCCTGCCGTCGCTGAACAGCGCAAATGTAGGGGAGAGAAAAGACTGCGGCCTTGCTCCCGGTGAGCACAACGGCTGAGGGCGTCAATGATAATAGAGGGCAGAGAAATAGGCCCATTTGGTGGCCGGTTTTCAAAGGGCCCTGCAGTAGGCACAGGCTAAGCCGTGTATAAAAGGCCTCCCTGCCGCCGCCTCAATTGCTTACGGCCATACCACTCTGAACACGCCCGATCTCGTCCGATCTCGGAAGCTAAGCAGGGTCGGGCCTGGTTAGTACTTGGATGGGAGACCGCCTGGGAATACCAGGTGCTGTAAGCTTTTTCATCTTTCTAGGCAGCAGAGGGCGCTGCTCCCTCTCCGGGGGAGACAGGGGGCCTCCAACAACAGTGCTGGCCAGCGGCAGTGCAGTCACTTTTGCAGAGGAAGTACAAGGACGACATCACGTCCCGTGTGCCAGCAACAGCTGGCTTTCCCTCGGGGAGGCTGCAAACTTATCACAGCATGCATTTGTGTCCCTGCCGTCGCTGAACAGCGCAAATGTAGGGGAGAGAAAAGACTGCGGCCTTGCTCCCGGTGAGCACAACGGCTGAGGGCGTCAATGATAATAGAGGGCAGAGAAATAGGCCCATTTGGTGGCCGGTTTTCAAAGGGCCCTGCAGTAGGCACAGGCTAAGCCGTGTATAAAAGGCCTCCCTGCCGCCGCCTCAATTGCTTACGGCCATACCACTCTGAACACGCCCGATCTCGTCCGATCCCGGAAGCTAAGCAGGGTCGGGCCTGGTTAGTACTTGGATGGGAGACCGCCTGGGAATACCAGGTGCTGTAAGCTTTTTCATCTTTCTAGGCAGCAGAGGGCGCTGCTCCCTCTCCGGGGGAGACAGGGGGCCTCCAACAACAGTGCTGGCCAGCGGCAGTGCAGTCACTTTTGCAGAGGAAGTACAAGGACGACATCACGTCCCGTGTGCCAGCAACAGCTGGCTTTCCCTCGGGGAGGCTGCAAACTTATCACAGCATGCATTTGTGTCCCTGCCGTCGCTGAACAGCGCAAATGTAGGGGAGAGAAAAGACTGCGGCCTTGCTCCCGGTGAGCACAACGGCTGAGGGCGTCAATGATAATAGAGGGCAGAGAAATAGGCCCATTTGGTGGCCGGTTTTCAAAGGGCCCTGCAGTAGGCACAGGCTAAGCCGTGTATAAAAGGCCTCCCTGCCGCCGCCGCCTCAATTGCTTACGGCCATACCACTCTGAACACGCCCGATCTCGTCCGATCTCGGAAGCTAAGCAGGGTCGGGCCTGGTTAGTACTTGGATGGGAGACCGCCTGGGAATACCAGGTGCTGTAAGCTTTTTCATCTTTCTAGGCAGCAGAGGGCGCTGCTCCCTCTCCGGGGGAGACAGGGGGCCTCCAACAACAGTGCTGGCCAGCGGCAGTGCAGTCACTTTTGCAGAGGAAGTACAAGGACGACATCACGTCCCGTGTGCCAGCAACAGCTGGCTTTCCCTCGGGGAGGCTGCAAACTTATCACAGCATGCATTTGTGTCCCTGCCGTCGCTGAACAGCGCAAATGTAGGGGAGAGAAAAGACTGCGGCCTTGCTCCCGGTGAGCACAACGGCTGAGGGCGTCAATGATAATAGAGGGCAGAGAAATAGGCCCATTTGGTGGCCGGTTTTCAAAGGGCCCTGCAGTAGGCACAGGCTAAGCCGTGTATAAAAGGCCTCCCTGCCGCCGCCGCCTCAATTGCTTACGGCCATACCACTCTGAACACGCCCGATCTCGTCCGATCTCGGAAGCTAAGCAGGGTCGGGCCTGGTTAGTACTTGGATGGGAGACCGCCTGGGAATACCAGGTGCTGTAAGCTTTTTCATCTTTCTAGGCAGCAGAGGGCGCTGCTCCCTCTCCGGGGGAGACAGGGGGCCTCCAACAACAGTGCTGGCCAGCGGCAGTGCAGTCACTTTTGCAGAGGAAGTACAAGGACGACATCACGTCCCGTGTGCCAGCAACAGCTGGCTTTCCCTCGGGGAGGCTGCAAACTTATCACAGCATGCATTTGTGTCCCTGCCGTCGCTGAACAGCGCAAATGTAGGGGAGAGAAAAGACTGCGGCCTTGCTCCCGGTGAGCACAACGGCTGAGGGCGTCAATGATAATAGAGGGCAGAGAAATAGGCCCATTTGGTGGCCGGTTTTCAAAGGGCCCTGCAGTAGGCACAGGCTAAGCCGTGTATAAAAGGCCTCCCTGCCGCCGCCGCCTCAATTGCTTACGGCCATACCACTCTGAACACGCCCGATCTCGTCCGATCTCGGAAGCTAAGCAGGGTCGGGCCTGGTTAGTACTTGGATGGGAGACCGCCTGGGAATACCAGGTGCTGTAAGCTTTTTCATCTTTCTAGGCAGCAGAGGGCGCTGCTCCCTCTCCGGGGGAGACAGGGGGCCTCCAACAACAGTGCTGGCCAGCGGCAGTGCAGTCACTTTTGCAGAGGAAGTACAAGGACGACATCACGTCCCGTGTGCCAGCAACAGCTGGCTTTCCCTCGGGGAGGCTGCAAACTTATCACAGCATGCATTTGTGTCCCTGCCGTCGCTGAACAGCGCAAATGTAGGGGAGAGAAAAGACTGCGGCCTTGCTCCCGGTGAGCACAACGGCTGAGGGCGTCAATGATAATAGAGGGCAGAGAAATAGGCCCATTTGGTGGCCGGTTTTCAAAGGGCCCTGCAGTAGGCACAGGCTAAGCCGTGTATAAAAGGCCTCCCTGCCGCCGCCGCCTCAATTGCTTACGGCCATACCACTCTGAACACGCCCGATCTCGTCCGATCTCGGAAGCTAAGCAGGGTCGGGCCTGGTTAGTACTTGGATGGGAGACCGCCTGGGAATACCAGGTGCTGTAAGCTTTTTCATCTTTCTAGGCAGCAGAGGGCGCTGCTCCCTCTCCGGGGGAGACAGGGGGCCTCCAACAACAGTGCTGGCCAGCGGCAGTGCAGTCACTTTTGCAGAGGAAGTACAAGGACGACATCACGTCCCGTGTGCCAGCAACAGCTGGCTTTCCCTCGGGGAGGCTGCAAACTTATCACAGCATGCATTTGTGTCCCTGCCGTCGCTGAACAGCGCAAATGTAGGGGAGAGAAAAGACTGCGGCCTTGCTCCCGGTGAGCACAACGGCTGAGGGCGTCAATGATAATAGAGGGCAGAGAAATAGGCCCATTTGGTGGCCGGTTTTCAAAGGGCCCTGCAGTAGGCACAGGCTAAGCCGTGTATAAAAGGCCTCCCTGCCGCCGCCGCCTCAATTGCTTACGGCCATACCACTCTGAACACGCCCGATCTCGTCCGATCTCGGAAGCTAAGCAGGGTCGGGCCTGGTTAGTACTTGGATGGGAGACCGCCTGGGAATACCAGGTGCTGTAAGCTTTTTCATCTTTCTAGGCAGCAGAGGGCGCTGCTCCCTCTCCGGGGGAGACAGGGGGCCTCCAACAACAGTGCTGGCCAGCGGCAGTGCAGTCACTTTTGCAGAGGAAGTACAAGGACGACATCACGTCCCGTGTGCCAGCAACAGCTGGCTTTCCCTCGGGGAGGCTGCAAACTTATCACAGCATGCATTTGTGTCCCTGCCGTCGCTGAACAGCGCAAATGTAGGGGAGAGAAAAGACTGCGGCCTTGCTCCCGGTGAGCACAACGGCTGAGGGCGTCAATGATAATAGAGGGCAGAGAAATAGGCCCATTTGGTGGCCGGTTTTCAAAGGGCCCTGCAGTAGGCACAGGCTAAGCCGTGTATAAAAGGCCTCCCTGCCGCCGCCGCCTCAATTGCTTACGGCCATACCACTCTGAACACGCCCGATCTCGTCCGATCTCGGAAGCTAAGCAGGGTCGGGCCTGGTTAGTACTTGGATGGGAGACCGCCTGGGAATACCAGGTGCTGTAAGCTTTTTCATCTTTCTAGGCAGCAGAGGGCGCTGCTCCCTCTCCGGGGGAGACAGGGGGCCTCCAACAACAGTGCTGGCCAGCGGCAGTGCAGTCACTTTTGCAGAGGAAGTACAAGGACGACATCACGTCCCGTGTGCCAGCAACAGCTGGCTTTCCCTCGGGGAGGCTGCAAACTTATCACAGCATGCATTTGTGTCCCTGCCGTCGCTGAACAGCGCAAATGTAGGGGAGAGAAAAGACTGCGGCCTTGCTCCCGGTGAGCACAACGGCTGAGGGCGTCAATGATAATAGAGGGCAGAGAAATAGGCCCATTTGGTGGCCGGTTTTCAAAGGGCCCTGCAGTAGGCACAGGCTAAG
This sequence comes from Centroberyx gerrardi, assembly GCF_048128805.1. Classification (NCBI taxonomy): domain Eukaryota; kingdom Metazoa; phylum Chordata; class Actinopteri; order Beryciformes; family Berycidae; genus Centroberyx; species Centroberyx gerrardi. The sequence goes on along the minus strand of NC_136006.1, from coordinate 24,220,400 downwards.
CCGTGTATAAAAGGCCTCCCTGCCGCCGCCTCAATTGCTTACGGCCATACCACTCTGAACACGCCCGATCTCGTCCGATCTCGGAAGCTAAGCAGGGTCGGGCCTGGTTAGTACTTGGATGGGAGACCGCCTGGGAATACCAGGTGCTGTAAGCTTTTTCATCTTTCTAGGCAGCAGAGGGCGCTGCTCCCTCTCCGGGGGAGACAGGGGGCCTCCAACAACAGTGCTGGCCAGCGGCAGTGCAGTCACTTTTGCAGAGGAAGTACAAGGACGACATCACGTCCCGTGTGCCAGCAACAGCTGGCTTTCCCTCGGGGAGGCTGCAAACTTATCACAGCATGCATTTGTGTCCCTGCCGTCGCTGAACAGCGCAAATGTAGGGGAGAGAAAAGACTGCGGCCTTGCTCCCGGTGAGCACAACGGCTGAGGGCGTCAATGATAATAGAGGGCAGAGAAATAGGCCCATTTGGTGGCCGGTTTTCAAAGGGCCCTGCAGTAGGCACAGGCTAAGCCGTGTATAAAAGGCCTCCCTGCCGCCGCCTCAATTGCTTACGGCCATACCACTCTGAACACGCCCGATCTCGTCCGATCCCGGAAGCTAAGCAGGGTCGGGCCTGGTTAGTACTTGGATGGGAGACCGCCTGGGAATACCAGGTGCTGTAAGCTTTTTCATCTTTCTAGGCAGCAGAGGGCGCTGCTCCCTCTCCGGGGGAGACAGGGGGCCTCCAACAACAGTGCTGGCCAGCGGCAGTGCAGTCACTTTTGCAGAGGAAGTACAAGGACGACATCACGTCCCGTGTGCCAGCAACAGCTGGCTTTCCCTCGGGGAGGCTGCAAACTTATCACAGCATGCATTTGTGTCCCTGCCGTCGCTGAACAGCGCAAATGTAGGGGAGAGAAAAGACTGCGGCCTTGCTCCCGGTGAGCACAACGGCTGAGGGCGTCAATGATAATAGAGGGCAGAGAAATAGGCCCATTTGGTGGCCGGTTTTCAAAGGGCCCTGCAGTAGGCACAGGCTAAGCCGTGTATAAAAGGCCTCCCTGCCGCCGCTGCCTCAATTGCTTACGGCCATACCACTCTGAACACGCCCGATCTCGTCCGATCTCGGAAGCTAAGCAGGGTCGGGCCTGGTTAGTACTTGGATGGGAGACCGCCTGGGAATACCAGGTGCTGTAAGCTTTTTCATCTTTCTAGGCAGCAGAGGGCGCTGCTCCCTCTCCGGGGGAGACAGGGGGCCTCCAACAACAGTGCTGGCCAGCGGCAGTGCAGTCACTTTTGCAGAGGAAGTACAAGGACGACATCACGTCCCGTGTGCCAGCAACAGCTGGCTTTCCCTCGGGGAGGCTGCAAACTTATCACAGCATGCATTTGTGTCCCTGCCGTCGCTGAACAGCGCAAATGTAGGGGAGAGAAAAGACTGCGGCCTTGCTCCCGGTGAGCACAACGGCTGAGGGCGTCAATGATAATAGAGGGCAGAGAAATAGGCCCATTTGGTGGCCGGTTTTCAAAGGGCCCTGCAGTAGGCACAGGCTAAGCCGTGTATAAAAGGCCTCCCTGCCGCCGCCGCCTCAATTGCTTACGGCCATACCACTCTGAACACGCCCGATCTCGTCCGATCTCGGAAGCTAAGCAGGGTCGGGCCTGGTTAGTACTTGGATGGGAGACCGCCTGGGAATACCAGGTGCTGTAAGCTTTTTCATCTTTCTAGGCAGCAGAGGGCGCTGCTCCCTCTCCGGGGGAGACAGGGGGCCTCCAACAACAGTGCTGGCCAGCGGCAGTGCAGTCACTTTTGCAGAGGAAGTACAAGGACGACATCACGTCCCGTGTGCCAGCAACAGCTGGCTTTCCCTCGGGGAGGCTGCAAACTTATCACAGCATGCATTTGTGTCCCTGCCGTCGCTGAACAGCGCAAATGTAGGGGAGAGAAAAGACTGCGGCCTTGCTCCCGGTGAGCACAACGGCTGAGGGCGTCAATGATAATAGAGGGCAGAGAAATAGGCCCATTTGGTGGCCGGTTTTCAAAGGGCCCTGCAGTAGGCACAGGCTAAGCCGTGTATAAAAGGCCTCCCTGCCGCCGCCTCAATTGCTTACGGCCATACCACTCTGAACACGCCCGATCTCGTCCGATCTCGGAAGCTAAGCAGGGTCGGGCCTGGTTAGTACTTGGATGGGAGACCGCCTGGGAATACCAGGTGCTGTAAGCTTTTTCATCTTTCTAGGCAGCAGAGGGCGCTGCTCCCTCTCCGGGGGAGACAGGGGGCCTCCAACAACAGTGCTGGCCAGCGGCAGTGCAGTCACTTTTGCAGAGGAAGTACAAGGACGACATCACGTCCCGTGTGCCAGCAACAGCTGGCTTTCCCTCGGGGAGGCTGCAAACTTATCACAGCATGCATTTGTGTCCCTGCCGTCGCTGAACAGCGCAAATGTAGGGGAGAGAAAAGACTGCGGCCTTGCTCCCGGTGAGCACAACGGCTGAGGGCGTCAATGATAATAGAGGGCAGAGAAATAGGCCCATTTGGTGGCCGGTTTTCAAAGGGCCCTGCAGTAGGCACAGGCTAAGCCGTGTATAAAAGGCCTCCCTGCCGCCGCCGCCTCAATTGCTTACGGCCATACCACTCTGAACACGCCCGATCTCGTCCGATCTCGGAAGCTAAGCAGGGTCGGGCCTGGTTAGTACTTGGATGGGAGACCGCCTGGGAATACCAGGTGCTGTAAGCTTTTTCATCTTTCTAGGCAGCAGAGGGCGCTGCTCCCTCTCCGGGGGAGACAGGGGGCCTCCAACAACAGTGCTGGCCAGCGGCAGTGCAGTCACTTTTGCAGAGGAAGTACAAGGACGACATCACGTCCCGTGTGCCAGCAACAGCTGGCTTTCCCTCGGGGAGGCTGCAAACTTATCACAGCATGCATTTGTGTCCCTGCCGTCGCTGAACAGCGCAAATGTAGGGGAGAGAAAAGACTGCGGCCTTGCTCCCGGTGAGCACAACGGCTGAGGGCGTCAATGATAATAGAGGGCAGAGAAATAGGCCCATTTGGTGGCCGGTTTTCAAAGGGCCCTGCAGTAGGCACAGGCTAAGCCGTGTATAAAAGGCCTCCCTGCCGCCGCCGCCTCAATTGCTTACGGCCATACCACTCTGAACACGCCCGATCTCGTCCGATCTCGGAAGCTAAGCAGGGTCGGGCCTGGTTAGTACTTGGATGGGAGACCGCCTGGGAATACCAGGTGCTGTAAGCTTTTTCATCTTTCTAGGCAGCAGAGGGCGCTGCTCCCTCTCCGGGGGAGACAGGGGGCCTCCAACAACAGTGCTGGCCAGCGGCAGTGCAGTCACTTTTGCAGAGGAAGTACAAGGACGACATCACGTCCCGTGTGCCAGCAACAGCTGGCTTTCCCTCGGGGAGGCTGCAAACTTATCACAGCATGCATTTGTGTCCCTGCCGTCGCTGAACAGCGCAAATGTAGGGGAGAGAAAAGACTGCGGCCTTGCTCCCGGTGAGCACAACGGCTGAGGGCGTCAATGATAATAGAGGGCAGAGAAATAGGCCCATTTGGTGGCCGGTTTTCAAAGGGCCCTGCAGTAGGCACAGGCTAAGCCGTGTATAAAAGGCCTCCCTGCCGCCGACTCAATTGCTTACGGCCATACCACTCTGAACACGCCCGATCTAGTCCGATCTCGGAAGCTAAGCAGGGTCGGGCCTGGTTAGTACTTGGATGGGAGACCGCCTGGGAATACCAGGTGCTGTAAGCTTTTTCATCTTTCTAGGCAGCAGAGGGCGCTGCTCCCTCTCCGGGGGAGACAGGGGGCCTCCAACAACAGTGCTGGCCAGCGGCAGTGCAGTCACTTTTGCAGAGGAAGTACAAGGACGACATCACGTCCCGTGTGCCAGCAACAGCTGGCTTTCCCTCGGGGAGGCTGCAAACTTATCACAGCATGCATTTGTGTCCCTGCCGTCG
>NC_136006.1:24208950-24211450 GCF_048128805.1 Centroberyx gerrardi | reverse complement strand
TTGCAGAGGAAGTACAAGGACGACATCACGTCCCGTGTGCCAGCAACAGCTGGCTTTCCCTCGGGGAGGCTGCAAACTTATCACAGCATGCATTTGTGTCCCTGCCGTCGCTGAACAGCGCAAATGTAGGGGAGAGAAAAGACTGCGGCCTTGCTCCCGGTGAGCACAACGGCTGAGGGCGTCAATGATAATAGAGGGCAGAAAAATAGGCCCATTTGGTGGCCGGTTTTCAAAAGGCCCTGCAGTAGGCACAGGCTAAGCCGTGTATAAAAGGCCTCCCTGCCGCCGCCTCAATTGCTTACGGCCATACCACTTTGAACACGCCCGATCTCGTCCGATCTCGGAAGCTAAGCAGGGTCGGGCCTGGTTAGTACTTGGATTGGAGACCGCCTGGGAATACCAGGTGCTGTAAGCTTTTTCATCTTTCTAGGCAGCAGAGGGCGCTGCTCCCTCTCCGGGGGAGACAGGGGGCCTCCAACAACAGTGCTGGCCAGCGGCAGTGCAGTCACTTTTGCAGAGGAAGTACAAGGACGACATCACGTCCCGTGTGCCAGCAACAGCTGGCTTTCCCTCGGGGAGGCTGCAAACTTATCACAGCATGCATTTGTGTCCCTGCCGTCGCTGAACAGCGCAAATGTAGGGGAGAGAAAAGACTGCGGCCTTGCTCCCGGTGAGCACAACGGCTGAGGGCGTCAATGATAATAGAGGGCAGAGAAATAGGCCCATTTGGTGGCCGGTTTTCAAAGGGCCCTGCAGTAGGCACAGGCTAAGCCGTGTATAAAAGGCCTCCCTGCCGCCGCCTCAATTGCTTACGGCCATACCACTCTGAACACGCCCGATCTCGTCCGATCTCGGAAGCTAAGCAGGGTCGGGCCTGGTTAGTACTTGGATGGGAGACCGCCTGGGAATACCAGGTGCTGTAAGCTTTTTCATCTTTCTAGGCAGCAGAGGGCGCTGCTCCCTCTCCGGGGGAGACAGGGGGCCTCCAACAACAGTGCTGGCCAGCGGCAGTGCAGTCACTTTTGCAGAGGAAGTACAAGGACGACATCACGTCCCGTGTGCCAGCAACAGCTGGCTTTCCCTCGGGGAGGCTGCAAACTTATCACAGCATGCATTTGTGTCCCTGCCGTCGCTGAACAGCGCAAATGTAGGGGAGAGAAAAGACTGCGGCCTTGCTCCCGGTGAGCACAACGGCTGAGGGCGTCAATGATAATAGAGGGCAGAAAAATAGGCCCATTTGGTGGCCGGTTTTCAAAAGGCCCTGCAGTAGGCACAGGCTAAGCCGTGTATAAAAGGCCTCCCTGCCGCCGCCTCAATTGCTTACGGCCATACCACTTTGAACACGCCCGATCTCGTCCGATCTCGGAAGCTAAGCAGGGTCGGGCCTGGTTAGTACTTGGATTGGAGACCGCCTGGGAATACCAGGTGCTGTAAGCTTTTTCATCTTTCTAGGCAGCAGAGGGCGCTGCTCCCTCTCCGGGGGAGACAGGGGGCCTCCAACAACAGTGCTGGCCAGCGGCAGTGCAGTCACTTTTGCAGAGGAAGTACAAGGACGACATCACGTCCCGTGTGCCAGCAACAGCTGGCTTTCCCTCGGGGAGGCTGCAAACTTATCACAGCATGCATTTGTGTCCCTGCCGTCGCTGAACAGCGCAAATGTAGGGGAGAGAAAAGACTGCGGCCTTGCTCCCGGTGAGCACAACGGCTGAGGGCGTCAATGATAATAGAGGGCAGAGAAATAGGCCCATTTGGTGGCCGGTTTTCAAAGGGCCCTGCAGTAGGCACAGGCTAAGCCGTGTATAAAAGGCCTCCCTGCCGCCGCCTCAATTGCTTACGGCCATACCACTCTGAACACGCCCGATCTCGTCCGATCTCGGAAGCTAAGCAGGGTCGGGCCTGGTTAGTACTTGGATGGGAGACCGCCTGGGAATACCAGGTGCTGTAAGCTTTTTCATCTTTCTAGGCAGCAGAGGGCGCTGCTCCCTCTCCGGGGGAGACAGGGGGCCTCCAACAACAGTGCTGGCCAGCGGCAGTGCAGTCACTTTTGCAGAGGAAGTACAAGGACGACATCACGTCCCGTGTGCCAGCAACAGCTGGCTTTCCCTCGGGGAGGCTGCAAACTTATCACAGCATGCATTTGTGTCCCTGCCGTCGCTGAACAGCGCAAATGTAGGGGAGAGAAAAGACTGCGGCCTTGCTCCCGGTGAGCACAACGGCTGAGGGCGTCAATGATAATAGAGGGCAGAGAAATAGGCCCATTTGGTGGCCGGTTTTCAAAGGGCCCTGCAGTAGGCACAGGCTAAGCCGTGTATAAAAGGCCTCCCTGCCGCCGCCGCCTCAATTGCTTACGGCCATACCACTCTGAACACGCCCGATCTCGTCCGATCTCGGAAGCTAAGCAGGGTCGGGCCTGGTTAGTACTTGGATGGGAGACCGCCTGGGAATACCAGGTGCTGTAAGCTTTTTCATCTTTCTAGGCAGCAGAGGGCGCTGCTCCCTC
>NC_136006.1:24123950-24203950 GCF_048128805.1 Centroberyx gerrardi | reverse complement strand
CGTCCGATCTCGGAAGCTAAGCAGGGTCGGGCCTGGTTAGTACTTGGATGGGAGACCGCCTGGGAATACCAGGTGCTGTAAGCTTTTTCATCTTTCTAGGCAGCAGAGGGCGCTGCTCCCTCTCCGGGGGAGACAGGGGGCCTCCAACAACAATGCTGGCCAGCGGCAGTGCAGTCACTTTTGCAGAGGAAGTACAAGGACGACATCACGTCCCGTGTGCCAGCAACAGCTGGCTTTCCCTCGGGGAGGCTGCAAACTTATCACAGCATGCATTTGTGTCCCTGCCGTCGCTGAACAGCGCAAATGTAGGGGAGAGAAAAGACTGCGGCCTTGCTCCCGGTGAGCACAACGGCTGAGGGCGTCAATGATAATAGAGGGCAGAGAAATAGGCCCATTTGGTGGCCGGTTTTCAAAGGGCCCTGCAGTAGGCACAGGCTAAGCCGTGTATAAAAGGCCTCCCTGCCGCCGCTGCCTCAATTGCTTACGGCCATACCACTCTGAACACGCCCGATCTCGTCCGATCTCGGAAGCTAAGCAGGGTCGGGCCTGGTTAGTACTTGGATGGGAGACCGCCTGGGAATACCAGGTGCTGTAAGCTTCTTCATCTTTCTAGGCAGCAGAGGGCGCTGCTCCCTCTCCGGGGGAGACAGGGGGCCTCCAACAACAGTGCTGGCCAGCGGCAGTGCAGTCACTTTTGCAGAGGAAGTACAAGGACGACATCACGTCCCGTGTGCCAGCAACAGCTGGCTTTCCCTCGGGGAGGCTGCAAACTTATCACAGCATGCATTTGTGTCCCTGCCGTCGCTGAACAGCGCAAATGTAGGGGAGAGAAAAGACTGCGGCCTTGCTCCCGGTGAGCACAACGGCTGAGGGCGTCAATGATAATAGAGGGCAGAGAAATAGGCCCATTTGGTGGCCGGTTTTCAAAGGGCCCTGCAGTAGGCACAGGCTAAGCCGTGTATAAAAGGCCTCCCTGCCGCCGCCTCAATTGCTTACGGCCATACCACTCTGAACACGCCCGATCTCGTCCGATCTCGGAAGCTAAGCAGGGTCGGGCCTGGTTAGTACTTGGATGGGATACCGCCTGGGAATACCAGGTGCTGTAAGCTTTTTCATCTTTCTAGGCAGCAGAGGGCGCTGCTCCCTCTCCGGGGGAGACAGGGGGCCTCCAACAACAGTGCTGGCCAGCGGCAGTGCAGTCACTTTTGCAGAGGAAGTACAAGGACGACATCACGTCCCGTGTGCCAGCAACAGCTGGCTTTCCCTCGGGGAGGCTGCAAACTTATCACAGCATGCATTTGTGTCCCTGCCGTCGCTGAACAGCGCAAATGTAGGGGAGAGAAAAGACTGCGGCCTTGCTCCCGGTGAGCACAACGGCTGAGGGCGTCAATGATAATAGAGGGCAGAGAAATAGGCCCATTTGGTGGCCGGTTTTCAAAGGGCCCTGCAGTAGGCACAGGCTAAGCCGTGTATAAAAGGCCTCCCTGCCGCCGCCTCAATTGCTTACGGCCATACCACTCTGAACACGCCCGATCTCGTCCGATCTCGGAAGCTAAGCAGGGTCGGGCCTGGTTAGTACTTGGATGGGAGACCGCCTGGGAATACCAGGTGCTGTAAGCTTTTTCATCTTTCTAGGCAGCAGAGGGCGCTGCTCCCTCTCCGGGGGAGACAGGGGGCCTCCAACAACAGTGCTGGCCAGCGGCAGTGCAGTCACTTTTGCAGAGGAAGTACAAGGACGACATCACGTCCCGTGTGCCAGCAACAGCTGGCTTTCCCTCGGGGAGGCTGCAAACTTATCACAGCATGCATTTGTGTCCCTGCCGTCGCTGAACAGCGCAAATGTAGGGGAGAGAAAAGACTGCGGCCTTGCTCCCGGTGAGCACAACGGCTGAGGGCGTCAATGATAATAGAGGGCAGAGAAATAGGCCCATTTGGTGGCCGGTTTTCAAAGGGCCCTGCAGTAGGCACAGGCTAAGCCGTGTATAAAAGGCCTCCCTGCCGCCGCCTCAATTGCTTACGGCCATACCACTCTGAACACGCCCGATCTCGTCCGATCTCGGAAGCTAAGCAGGGTCGGGCCTGGTTAGTACTTGGATGGGAGACCGCCTGGGAATACCAGGTGCTGTAAGCTTTTTCATCTTTCTAGGCAGCAGAGGGCGCTGCTCCCTCTCCGGGGGAGACAGGGGGCCTCCAACAACAGTGCTGGCCAGCGGCAGTGCAGTCACTTTTGCAGAGGAAGTACAAGGACGACATCACGTCCCGTGTGCCAGCAACAGCTGGCTTTCCCTCGGGGAGGCTGCAAACTTATCACAGCATGCATTTGTGTCCCTGCCGTCGCTGAACAGCGCAAATGTAGGGGAGAGAAAAGACTGCGGCCTTGCTCCCGGTGAGCACAACGGCTGAGGGCGTCAATGATAATAGAGGGCAGAGAAATAGGCCCATTTGGTGGCCGGTTTTCAAAAGGCCCTGCAGTAGGCACAGGCTAAGCCGTGTATAAAAGGCCTCCCTGCCGCCGCCTCAATTGCTTACGGCCATACCACTCTGAACACGCCCGATCTCGTCCGATCTCGGAAGCTAAGCAGGGTCGGGCCTGGTTAGTACTTGGATGGGAGACCGCCTGGGAATACCAGGTGCTGTAAGCTTTTTCATCTTTCTAGGCAGCAGAGGGCGCTGCTCCCTCTCCGGGGGAGACAGGGGGCCTCCAACAACAGTGCTGGCCAGCGGCAGTGCAGTCACTTTTGCAGAGGAAGTACAAGGACGACATCACGTCCCGTGTGCCAGCAACAGCTGGCTTTCCCTCGGGGAGGCTGCAAACTTATCACAGCATGCATTTGTGTCCCTGCCGTCGCTGAACAGCGCAAATGTAGGGGAGAGAAAAGACTGCGGCCTTGCTCCCGGTGAGCACAACGGCTGAGGGCGTCAATGATAATAGAGGGCAGAGAAATAGGCCCATTTGGTGGCCGGTTTTCAAAGGGCCCTGCAGTAGGCACAGGCTAAGCCGTGTATAAAAGGCCTCCCTGCCGCCGCCTCAATTGCTTACGGCCATACCACTCTGAACACGCCCGATCTCGTCCGATCTCGGAAGCTAAGCAGGGTCGGGCCTGGTTAGTACTTGGATGGGAGACCGCCTGGGAATACCAGGTGCTGTAAGCTTTTTCATCTTTCTAGGCAGCAGAGGGCGCTGCTCCCTCTCCGGGGGAGACAGGGGGCCTCCAACAACAGTGCTGGCCAGCGGCAGTGCAGTCACTTTTGCAGAGGAAGTACAAGGACGACATCACGTCCCGTGTGCCAGCAACAGCTGGCTTTCCCTCGGGGAGGCTGGAAACTTATCACAGCATGCATTTGTGTCCCTGCCGTCGCTGAACAGCGCAAATGTAGGGGAGAGAAAAGACTGCGGCCTTGCTCCCGGTGAGCACAACGGCTGAGGGCGTCAATGATAATAGAGGGCAGAGAAATAGGCCCATTTGGTGGCCGGTTTTCAAAGGGCCCTGCAGTAGGCACAGGCTAAGCCGTGTATAAAAGGCCTCCCTGCCGCCGCCTCAATTGCTTACGGCCATACCACTCTGAACACGCCCGATCTCGTCCGATCTCGGAAGCTAAGCACGGTCGGGCCTGGTTAGTACTTGGATGGGAGACCGCCTGGGAATACCAGGTGCTGTAAGCTTTTTCATCTTTCTAGGCAGCAGAGGGCGCTGCTCCCTCTCCGGGGGAGACAGGGGGCCTCCAACAACAGTGCTGGCCAGCGGCAGTGCAGTCACTTTTGCAGAGGAAGTACAAGGACGACATCACGTCCCGTGTGCCAGCAACAGCTGGCTTTCCCTCGGGGAGGCTGCAAACTTATCACAGCATGCATTTGTGTCCCTGCCGTCGCTGAACAGCGCAAATGTAGGGGAGAGAAAAGACTGCGGCCTTGCTCCCGGTGAGCACAACGGCTGAGGGCGTCAATGATAATAGAGGGCAGAGAAATAGGCCCATTTGGTGGCCGGTTTTCAAAGGGCCCTGCAGTAGGCACAGGCTAAGCCGTGTATAAAAGGCCTCCCTGCCGCCGCCGCCTCAATTGCTTACGGCCATACCACTCTGAACACGCCCGATCTCGTCCGATCTCGGAAGCTAAGCAGGGTCGGGCCTGGTTAGTACTTGGATGGGAGACCGCCTGGGAATACCAGGTGCTGTAAGCTTTTTCATCTTTCTAGGCAGCAGAGGGCGCTGCTCCCTCTCCGGGGGAGACAGGGGGCCTCCAACAACAGTGCTGGCCAGCGGCAGTGCAGTCACTTTTGCAGAGGAAGTACAAGGACGACATCACGTCCCGTGTGCCAGCAACAGCTGGCTTTCCCTCGGGGAGGCTGCAAACTTATCACAGCATGCATTTGTGTCCCTGCCGTCGCTGAACAGCGCAAATGTAGGGGAGAGAAAAGACTGCGGCCTTGCTCCCGGTGAGCACAACGGCTGAGGGCGTCAATGATAATAGAGGGCAGAGAAATAGGCCCATTTGGTGGCCGGTTTTCAAAGGGCCCTGCAGTAGGCACAGGCTAAGCCGTGTATAAAAGGCCTCCCTGCCGCCGCCGCCTCAATTGCTTACGGCCATACCACTCTGAACACGCCCGATCTCGTCCGATCTCGGAAGCTAAGCAGGGTCGGGCCTGGTTAGTACTTGGATGGGAGACCGCCTGGGAATACCAGGTGCTGTAAGCTTTTTCATCTTTCTAGGCAGCAGAGGGCGCTGCTCCCTCTCCGGGGGAGACAGGGGGCCTCCAACAACAGTGCTGGCCAGCGGCAGTGCAGTCACTTTTGCAGAGGAAGTACAAGGACGACATCACGTCCCGTGTGCCAGCAACAGCTGGCTTTCCCTCGGGGAGGCTGCAAACTTATCACAGCATGCATTTGTGTCCCTGCCGTCGCTGAACAGCGCAAATGTAGGGGAGAGAAAAGACTGCGGCCTTGCTCCCGGTGAGCACAACGGCTGAGGGCGTCAATGATAATAGAGGGCAGAGAAATAGGCCCATTTGGTGGCCGGTTTTCAAAGGGCCCTGCAGTAGGCACAGGCTAAGCCGTGTATAAAAGGCCTCCCTGCCGCCGCCTCAATTGCTTACGGCCGTACCACTCTGAACGCGCCCGATCTCGTCCGATCTCGGAAGCTAAGCAGGGTCGGGCCTGGTTAGTACTTGGATGGGAGACCGCCTGGGAATACCAGGTGCTGTAAGCTTTTTCATCTTTCTAGGCAGCAGAGGGCGCTGCTCCCTCTCCGGGGGAGACAGGGGGCCTCCAACAACAGTGCTGGCCAGCGGCAGTGCAGTCACTTTTGCAGAGGAAGTACAAGGACGACATCACGTCCCGTGTGCCAGCAACAGCTGGCTTTCCCTCGGGGAGGCTGCAAACTTATCACAGCATGCATTTGTGTCCCTGCCGTCGCTGAACAGCGCAAATGTAGGGGAGAGAAAAGACTGCGGCCTTGCTCCCGGTGAGCACAACGGCTGAGGGCGTCAATGATAATAGAGGGCAGAGAAATAGGCCCATTTGGTGGCCGGTTTTCAAAGGGCCCTGCAGTAGGCACAGGCTAAGCCGTGTATAAAAGGCCTCCCTGCCGCCGCCTCAATTGCTTACGGCCATACCACTCTGAACACGCCCGATCTCGTCCGATCTCGGAAGCTAAGCAGGGTCGGGCCTGGTTAGTACTTGGATGGGAGACCGCCTGGGAATACCAGGTGCTGTAAGCTTTTTCATCTTTCTAGGCAGCAGAGGGCGCTGCTCCCTCTCCGGGGGAGACAGGGGGCCTCCAACAACAGTGCTGGCCAGCGGCAGTGCAGTCACTTTTGCAGAGGAAGTACAAGGACGACATCACGTCCCGTGTGCCAGCAACAGCTGGCTTTCCCTCGGGGAGGCTGGAAACTTATCACAGCATGCATTTGTGTCCCTGCCGTCGCTGAACAGCGCAAATGTAGGGGAGAGAAAAGACTGCGGCCTTGCTCCCGGTGAGCACAACGGCTGAGGGCGTCAATGATAATAGAGGGCAGAGAAATAGGCCCATTTGGTGGCCGGTTTTCAAAGGGCCCTGCAGTAGGCACAGGCTAAGCCGTGTATAAAAGGCCTCCCTGCCGCCGCCTCAATTGCTTACGGCCATACCACTCTGAACACGCCCGATCTCGTCCGATCTCGGAAGCTAAGCAGGGTCGGGCCTGGTTAGTACTTGGATGGGAGACCGCCTGGGAATACCAGGTGCTGTAAGCTTTTTCATCTTTCTAGGCAGCAGAGGGCGCTGCTCCCTCTCCGGGGGAGACAGGGGGCCTCCAACAACAGTGCTGGCCAGCGGCAGTGCAGTCACTTTTGCAGAGGAAGTACAAGGACGACATCACGTCCCGTGTGCCAGCAACAGCTGGCTTTCCCTCGGGGAGGCTGGAAACTTATCACAGCATGCATTTGTGTCCCTGCCGTCGCTGAACAGCGCAAATGTAGGGGAGAGAAAAGACTGCGGCCTTGCTCCCGGTGAGCACAACGGCTGAGGGCGTCAATGATAATAGAGGGCAGAGAAATAGGCCCATTTGGTGGCCGGTTTTCAAAGGGCCCTGCAGTAGGCACAGGCTAAGCCGTGTATAAAAGGCCTCCCTGCCGCCGCCTCAATTGCTTACGGCCATACCACTCTGAACACGCCCGATCTCGTCCGATCTCGGAAGCTAAGCACGGTCGGGCCTGGTTAGTACTTGGATGGGAGACCGCCTGGGAATACCAGGTGCTGTAAGCTTTTTCATCTTTCTAGGCAGCAGAGGGCGCTGCTCCCTCTCCGGGGGAGACAGGGGGCCTCCAACAACAGTGCTGGCCAGCGGCAGTGCAGTCACTTTTGCAGAGGAAGTACAAGGACGACATCACGTCCCGTGTGCCAGCAACAGCTGGCTTTCCCTCGGGGAGGCTGCAAACTTATCACAGCATGCATTTGTGTCCCTGCCGTCGCTGAACAGCGCAAATGTAGGGGAGAGAAAAGACTGCGGCCTTGCTCCCGGTGAGCACAACGGCTGAGGGCGTCAATGATAATAGAGGGCAGAGAAATAGGCCCATTTGGTGGCCGGTTTTCAAAGGGCCCTGCAGTAGGCACAGGCTAAGCCGTGTATAAAAGGCCTCCCTGCCGCCGCCGCCTCAATTGCTTACGGCCATACCACTCTGAACACGCCCGATCTCGTCCGATCTCGGAAGCTAAGCAGGGTCGGGCCTGGTTAGTACTTGGATGGGAGACCGCCTGGGAATACCAGGTGCTGTAAGCTTTTTCATCTTTCTAGGCAGCAGAGGGCGCTGCTCCCTCTCCGGGGGAGACAGGGGGCCTCCAACAACAGTGCTGGCCAGCGGCAGTGCAGTCACTTTTGCAGAGGAAGTACAAGGACGACATCACGTCCCGTGTGCCAGCAACAGCTGGCTTTCCCTCGGGGAGGCTGCAAACTTATCACAGCATGCATTTGTGTCCCTGCCGTCGCTGAACAGCGCAAATGTAGGGGAGAGAAAAGACTGCGGCCTTGCTCCCGGTGAGCACAACGGCTGAGGGCGTCAATGATAATAGAGGGCAGAGAAATAGGCCCATTTGGTGGCCGGTTTTCAAAGGGCCCTGCAGTAGGCACAGGCTAAGCCGTGTATAAAAGGCCTCCCTGCCGCCGCCGCCTCAATTGCTTACGGCCATACCACTCTGAACACGCCCGATCTCGTCCGATCTCGGAAGCTAAGCAGGGTCGGGCCTGGTTAGTACTTGGATGGGAGACCGCCTGGGAATACCAGGTGCTGTAAGCTTTTTCATCTTTCTAGGCAGCAGAGGGCGCTGCTCCCTCTCCGGGGGAGACAGGGGGCCTCCAACAACAGTGCTGGCCAGCGGCAGTGCAGTCACTTTTGCAGAGGAAGTACAAGGACGACATCACGTCCCGTGTGCCAGCAACAGCTGGCTTTCCCTCGGGGAGGCTGCAAACTTATCACAGCATGCATTTGTGTCCCTGCCGTCGCTGAACAGCGCAAATGTAGGGGAGAGAAAAGACTGCGGCCTTGCTCCCGGTGAGCACAACGGCTGAGGGCGTCAATGATAATAGAGGGCAGAGAAATAGGCCCATTTGGTGGCCGGTTTTCAAAGGGCCCTGCAGTAGGCACAGGCTAAGCCGTGTATAAAAGGCCTCCCTGCCGCCGCCTCAATTGCTTACGGCCGTACCACTCTGAACGCGCCCGATCTCGTCCGATCTCGGAAGCTAAGCAGGGTCGGGCCTGGTTAGTACTTGGATGGGAGACCGCCTGGGAATACCAGGTGCTGTAAGCTTTTTCATCTTTCTAGGCAGCAGAGGGCGCTGCTCCCTCTCCGGGGGAGACAGGGGGCCTCCAACAACAGTGCTGGCCAGCGGCAGTGCAGTCACTTTTGCAGAGGAAGTACAAGGACGACATCACGTCCCGTGTGCCAGCAACAGCTGGCTTTCCCTCGGGGAGGCTGCAAACTTATCACAGCATGCATTTGTGTCCCTGCCGTCGCTGAACAGCGCAAATGTAGGGGAGAGAAAAGACTGCGGCCTTGCTCCCGGTGAGCACAACGGCTGAGGGCGTCAATGATAATAGAGGGCAGAGAAATAGGCCCATTTGGTGGCCGGTTTTCAAAGGGCCCTGCAGTAGGCACAGGCTAAGCCGTGTATAAAAGGCCTCCCTGCCGCCGCCTCAATTGCTTACGGCCATACCACTCTGAACACGCCCGATCTCGTCCGATCTCGGAAGCTAAGCAGGGTCGGGCCTGGTTAGTACTTGGATGGGAGACCGCCTGGGAATACCAGGTGCTGTAAGCTTTTTCATCTTTCTAGGCAGCAGAGGGCGCTGCTCCCTCTCCGGGGGAGACAGGGGGCCTCCAACAACAGTGCTGGCCAGCGGCAGTGCAGTCACTTTTGCAGAGGAAGTACAAGGACGACATCACGTCCCGTGTGCCAGCAACAGCTGGCTTTCCCTCGGGGAGGCTGGAAACTTATCACAGCATGCATTTGTGTCCCTGCCGTCGCTGAACAGCGCAAATGTAGGGGAGAGAAAAGACTGCGGCCTTGCTCCCGGTGAGCACAACGGCTGAGGGCGTCAATGATAATAGAGGGCAGAGAAATAGGCCCATTTGGTGGCCGGTTTTCAAAGGGCCCTGCAGTAGGCACAGGCTAAGCCGTGTATAAAAGGCCTCCCTGCCGCCGCCTCAATTGCTTACGGCCATACCACTCTGAACACGCCCGATCTCGTCCGATCTCGGAAGCTAAGCAGGGTCGGGCCTGGTTAGTACTTGGATGGGAGACCGCCTGGGAATACCAGGTGCTGTAAGCTTTTTCATCTTTCTAGGCAGCAGAGGGCGCTGCTCCCTCTCCGGGGGAGACAGGGGGCCTCCAACAACAGTGCTGGCCAGCGGCAGTGCAGTCACTTTTGCAGAGGAAGTACAAGGACGACATCACGTCCCGTGTGCCAGCAACAGCTGGCTTTCCCTCGGGGAGGCTGCAAACTTATCACAGCATGCATTTGTGTCCCTGCCGTCGCTGAACAGCGCAAATGTAGGGGAGAGAAAAGACTGCGGCCTTGCTCCCGGTGAGCACAACGGCTGAGGGCGTCAATGATAATAGAGGGCAGAGAAATAGGCCCATTTGGTGGCCGGTTTTCAAAGGGCCCTGCAGTAGGCACAGGCTAAGCCGTGTATAAAAGGCCTCCCTGCCGCCGCCTCAATTGCTTACGGCCGTACCACTCTGAACACGCCCGATCTCGTCCGATCTCGGAAGCTAAGCAGGGTCGGGCCTGGTTAGTACTTGGATGGGAGACCGCCTGGGAATACCAGGTGCTGTAAGCTTTTTCATCTTTCTAGGCAGCAGAGGGCGCTGCTCCCTCTCCGGGGGAGACAGGGGGCCTCCAACAACAGTGCTGGCCAGCGGCAGTGCAGTCACTTTTGCAGAGGAAGTACAAGGACGACATCACGTCCCGTGTGCCAGCAACAGCTGGCTTTCCCTCGGGGAGGCTGCAAACTTATCACAGCATGCATTTGTGTCCCTGCCGTCGCTGAACAGCGCAAATGTAGGGGAGAGAAAAGACTGCGGCCTTGCTCCCGGTGAGCACAACGGCTGAGGGCGTCAATGATAATAGAGGGCAGAGAAATAGGCCCATTTGGTGGCCGGTTTTCAAAGGGCCCTGCAGTAGGCACAGGCTAAGCCGTGTATAAAAGGCCTCCCTGCCGCCGCCTCAATTGCTTACGGCCGTACCACTCTGAACACGCCCGATCTCGTCCGATCTCGGAAGCTAAGCAGGGTCGGGCCTGGTTAGTACTTGGATGGGAGACCGCCTGGGAATACCAGGTGCTGTAAGCTTTTTCATCTTTCTAGGCAGCAGAGGGCGCTGCTCCCTCTCCGGGGGAGACAGGGGGCCTCCAACAACAGTGCTGGCCAGCGGCAGTGCAGTCACTTTTGCAGAGGAAGTACAAGGACGACATCACGTCCCGTGTGCCAGCAACAGCTGGCTTTCCCTCGGGGAGGCTGCAAACTTATCACAGCATGCATTTGTGTCCCTGCCGTCGCTGAACAGCGCAAATGTAGGGGAGAGAAAAGACTGCGGCCTTGCTCCCGGTGAGCACAACGGCTGAGGGCGTCAATGATAATAGAGGGCAGAGAAATAGGCCCATTTGGTGGCCGGTTTTCAAAGGGCCCTGCAGTAGGCACAGGCTAAGCCGTGTATAAAAGGCCTCCCTGCCGCCGCCTCAATTGCTTACGGCCGTACCACTCTGAACGCGCCCGATCTCGTCCGATCTCGGAAGCTAAGCAGGGTCGGGCCTGGTTAGTACTTGGATGGGAGACCGCCTGGGAATACCAGGTGCTGTAAGCTTTTTCATCTTTCTAGGCAGCAGAGGGCGCTGCTCCCTCTCCGGGGGAGACAGGGGGCCTCCAACAACAGTGCTGGCCAGCGGCAGTGCAGTCACTTTTGCAGAGGAAGTACAAGGACGACATCACGTCCCGTGTGCCAGCAACAGCTGGCTTTCCCTCGGGGAGGCTGCAAACTTATCACAGCATGCATTTGTGTCCCTGCCGTCGCTGAACAGCGCAAATGTAGGGGAGAGAAAAGACTGCGGCCTTGCTCCCGGTGAGCACAACGGCTGAGGGCGTCAATGATAATAGAGGGCAGAGAAATAGGCCCATTTGGTGGCCGGTTTTCAAAGGGCCCTGCAGTAGGCACAGGCTAAGCCGTGTATAAAAGGCCTCCCTGCCGCCGCCTCAATTGCTTACGGCCGTACCACTCTGAACACGCCCGATCTCGTCCGATCTCGGAAGCTAAGCAGGGTCGGGCCTGGTTAGTACTTGGATGGGAGACCGCCTGGGAATACCAGGTGCTGTAAGCTTTTTCATCTTTCTAGGCAGCAGAGGGCGCTGCTCCCTCTCCGGGGGAGACAGGGGGCCTCCAACAACAGTGCTGGCCAGCGGCAGTGCAGTCACTTTTGCAGAGGAAGTACAAGGACGACATCACGTCCCGTGTGCCAGCAACAGCTGGCTTTCCCTCGGGGAGGCTGCAAACTTATCACAGCATGCATTTGTGTCCCTGCCGTCGCTGAACAGCGCAAATGTAGGGGAGAGAAAAGACTGCGGCCTTGCTCCCGGTGAGCACAACGGCTGAGGGCGTCAATGATAATAGAGGGCAGAGAAATAGGCCCATTTGGTGGCCGGTTTTCAAAGGGCCCTGCAGTAGGCACAGGCTAAGCCGTGTATAAAAGGCCTCCCTGCCGCCGCCTCAATTGCTTACGGCCGTACCACTCTGAACACGCCCGATCTCGTCCGATCTCGGAAGCTAAGCAGGGTCGGGCCTGGTTAGTACTTGGATGGGAGACCGCCTGGGAATACCAGGTGCTGTAAGCTTTTTCATCTTTCTAGGCAGCAGAGGGCGCTGCTCCCTCTCCGGGGGAGACAGGGGGCCTCCAACAACAGTGCTGGCCAGCGGCAGTGCAGTCACTTTTGCAGAGGAAGTACAAGGACGACATCACGTCCCGTGTGCCAGCAACAGCTGGCTTTCCCTCGGGGAGGCTGCAAACTTATCACAGCATGCATTTGTGTCCCTGCCGTCGCTGAACAGCGCAAATGTAGGGGAGAGAAAAGACTGCGGCCTTGCTCCCGGTGAGCACAACGGCTGAGGGCGTCAATGATAATAGAG
The DNA here is from genome assembly GCF_048128805.1 of Centroberyx gerrardi. Classification (NCBI taxonomy): domain Eukaryota; kingdom Metazoa; phylum Chordata; class Actinopteri; order Beryciformes; family Berycidae; genus Centroberyx; species Centroberyx gerrardi. The sequence continues at coordinate 24,191,806 of NC_136006.1, read as the reverse complement.
GGCAGAGAAATAGGCCCATTTGGTGGCCGGTTTTCAAAGGGCCCTGCAGTAGGCACAGGCTAAGCCGTGTATAAAAGGCCTCCCTGCCGCCGCCTCAATTGCTTACGGCCGTACCACTCTGAACGCGCCCGATCTCGTCCGATCTCGGAAGCTAAGCAGGGTCGGGCCTGGTTAGTACTTGGATGGGAGACCGCCTGGGAATACCAGGTGCTGTAAGCTTTTTCATCTTTCTAGGCAGCAGAGGGCGCTGCTCCCTCTCCGGGGGAGACAGGGGGCCTCCAACAACAGTGCTGGCCAGCGGCAGTGCAGTCACTTTTGCAGAGGAAGTACAAGGACGACATCACGTCCCGTGTGCCAGCAACAGCTGGCTTTCCCTCGGGGAGGCTGCAAACTTATCACAGCATGCATTTGTGTCCCTGCCGTCGCTGAACAGCGCAAATGTAGGGGAGAGAAAAGACTGCGGCCTTGCTCCCGGTGAGCACAACGGCTGAGGGCGTCAATGATAATAGAGGGCAGAGAAATAGGCCCATTTGGTGGCCGGTTTTCAAAGGGCCCTGCAGTAGGCACAGGCTAAGCCGTGTATAAAAGGCCTCCCTGCCGCCGCCTCAATTGCTTACGGCCGTACCACTCTGAACGCGCCCGATCTCGTCCGATCTCGGAAGCTAAGCAGGGTCGGGCCTGGTTAGTACTTGGATGGGAGACCGCCTGGGAATACCAGGTGCTGTAAGCTTTTTCATCTTTCTAGGCAGCAGAGGGCGCTGCTCCCTCTCCGGGGGAGACAGGGGGCCTCCAACAACAGTGCTGGCCAGCGGCAGTGCAGTCACTTTTGCAGAGGAAGTACAAGGACGACATCACGTCCCGTGTGCCAGCAACAGCTGGCTTTCCCTCGGGGAGGCTGCAAACTTATCACAGCATGCATTTGTGTCCCTGCCGTCGCTGAACAGCGCAAATGTAGGGGAGAGAAAAGACTGCGGCCTTGCTCCCGGTGAGCACAACGGCTGAGGGCGTCAATGATAATAGAGGGCAGAGAAATAGGCCCATTTGGTGGCCGGTTTTCAAAGGGCCCTGCAGTAGGCACAGGCTAAGCCGTGTATAAAAGGCCTCCCTGCCGCCGCCTCAATTGCTTACGGCCATACCACTCTGAACGCGCCCGATCTCGTCTGATCTCGGAAGCTAAGCAGGGTCGGGCCTGGTTAGTACTTGGATGGGAGACCGCCTGGGAATACCAGGTGCTGTAAGCTTTTTCATCTTTCTAGGCAGCAGAGGGCGCTGCTCCCTCTCCGGGGGAGACAGGGGGCCTCCAACAACAGTGCTGGCCAGCGGCAGTGCAGTCACTTTTGCAGAGGAAGTACAAGGACGACATCACGTCCCGTGTGCCAGCAACAGCTGGCTTTCCCTCGGGGAGGCTGCAAACTTATCACAGCATGCATTTGTGTCCCTGCCGTCGCTGAACAGCGCAAATGTAGGGGAGAGAAAAGACTGCGGCCTTGCTCCCGGTGAGCACAACGGCTGAGGGCGTCAATGATAATAGAGGGCAGAGAAATAGGCCCATTTGGTGGCCGGTTTTCAAAGGGCCCTGCAGTAGGCACAGGCTAAGCCGTGTATAAAAGGCCTCCCTGCCGCCGCCTCAATTGCTTACGGCCATACCACTCTGAACACGCCCGATCTCGTCCGATCTCGGAAGCTAAGCAGGGTCGGGCCTGGTTAGTACTTGGATGGGTGACCGCCTGGGAATACCAGGTGCTGTAAGCTTTTTCATCTTTCTAGGCAGCAGAGGGCGCTGCTCCCTCTCCGGGGGAGACAGGGGGCCTCCAACAACAGTGCTGGCCAGCGGCAGTGCAGTCACTTTTGCAGAGGAAGTACAAGGACGACATCACGTCCCGTGTGCCAGCAACAGCTGGCTTTCCCTCGGGGAGGCTGCAAACTTATCACAGCATGCATTTGTGTCCCTGCCGTCGCTGAACAGCGCAAATGTAGGGGAGAGAAAAGACTGCGGCCTTGCTCCCGGTGAGCACAACGGCTGAGGGCGTCAATGATAATAGAGGGCAGAGAAATAGGCCCATTTGGTGGCCGGTTTTCAAAGGGCCCTGCAGTAGGCACAGGCTAAGCCGTGTATAAAAGGCCTCCCTGCCGCCGCCTCAATTGCTTACGGCCGTACCACTCTGAACACGCCCGATCTCGTCCGATCTCGGAAGCTAAGCAGGGTCGGGCCTGGTTAGTACTTGGATGGGAGACCGCCTGGGAATACCAGGTGCTGTAAGCTTTTTCATCTTTCTAGGCAGCAGAGGGCGCTGCTCCCTCTCCGGGGGAGACAGGGGGCCTCCAACAACAGTGCTGGCCAGCGGCAGTGCAGTCACTTTTGCAGAGGAAGTACAAGGACGACATCACGTCCCGTGTGCCAGCAACAGCTGGCTTTCCCTCGGGGAGGCTGCAAACTTATCACAGCATGCATTTGTGTCCCTGCCGTCGCTGAACAGCGCAAATGTAGGGGAGAGAAAAGACTGCGGCCTTGCTCCCGGTGAGCACAACGGCTGAGGGCGTCAATGATAATAGAGGGCAGAGAAATAGGCCCATTTGGTGGCCGGTTTTCAAAGGGCCCTGCAGTAGGCACAGGCTAAGCCGTGTATAAAAGGCCTCCCTGCCGCCGCCTCAATTGCTTACGGCCGTACCACTCTGAACACGCCCGATCTCGTCCGATCTCGGAAGCTAAGCAGGGTCGGGCCTGGTTAGTACTTGGATGGGAGACCGCCTGGGAATACCAGGTGCTGTAAGCTTTTTCATCTTTCTAGGCAGCAGAGGGCGCTGCTCCCTCTCCGGGGGAGACAGGGGGCCTCCAACAACAGTGCTGGCCAGCGGCAGTGCAGTCACTTTTGCAGAGGAAGTACAAGGACGACATCACGTCCCGTGTGCCAGCAACAGCTGGCTTTCCCTCGGGGAGGCTGCAAACTTATCACAGCATGCATTTGTGTCCCTGCCGTCGCTGAACAGCGCAAATGTAGGGGAGAGAAAAGACTGCGGCCTTGCTCCCGGTGAGCACAACGGCTGAGGGCGTCAATGATAATAGAGGGCAGAGAAATAGGCCCATTTGGTGGCCGGTTTTCAAAGGGCCCTGCAGTAGGCACAGGCTAAGCCGTGTATAAAAGGCCTCCCTGCCGCCGCCTCAATTGCTTACGGCCATACCACTCTGAACACGCCCGATCTCGTCCGATCTCGGAAGCTAAGCAGGGTCGGGCCTGGTTAGTACTTGGATGGGAGACCGCCTGGGAATACCAGGTGCTGTAAGCTTTTTCATCTTTCTAGGCAGCAGAGGGCGCTGCTCCCTCTCCGGGGGAGACAGGGGGCCTCCAACAACAGTGCTGGCCAGCGGCAGTGCAGTCACTTTTGCAGAGGAAGTACAAGGACGACATCACGTCCCGTGTGCCAGCAACAGCTGGCTTTCCCTCGGGGAGGCTGCAAACTTATCACAGCATGCATTTGTGTCCCTGCCGTCGCTGAACAGCGCAAATGTAGGGGAGAGAAAAGACTGCGGCCTTGCTCCCGGTGAGCACAACGGCTGAGGGCGTCAATGATAATAGAGGGCAGAGAAATAGGCCCATTTGGTGGCCGGTTTTCAAAGGGCCCTGCAGTAGGCACAGGCTAAGCCGTGTATAAAAGGCCTCCCTGCCGCCGCCTCAATTGCTTACGGCCGTACCACTCTGAACACGCCCGATCTCGTCCGATCTCGGAAGCTAAGCAGGGTCGGGCCTGGTTAGTAGTTGGATGGGAGACCGCCTGGGAATACCAGGTGCTGTAAGCTTTTTCATCTTTCTAGGCAGCAGAGGGCGCTGCTCCCTCTCCGGGGGAGACAGGGGGCCTCCAACAACAGTGCTGGCCAGCGGCAGTGCAGTCACTTTTGCAGAGGAAGTACAAGGACGACATCACGTCCCGTGTGCCAGCAACAGCTGGCTTTCCCTCGGGGAGGCTGCAAACTTATCACAGCATGCATTTGTGTCCCTGCCGTCGCTGAACAGCGCAAATGTAGGGGAGAGAAAAGACTGCGGCCTTGCTCCCGGTGAGCACAACGGCTGAGGGCGTCAATGATAATAGAGGGCAGAGAAATAGGCCCATTTGGTGGCCGGTTTTCAAAGGGCCCTGCAGTAGGCACAGGCTAAGCCGTGTATAAAAGGCCTCCCTGCCGCCGCCTCAATTGCTTACGGCCGTACCACTCTGAACACGCCCGATCTCGTCCGATCTCGGAAGCTAAGCAGGGTCGGGCCTGGTTAGTAGTTGGATGGGAGACCGCCTGGGAATACCAGGTGCTGTAAGCTTTTTCATCTTTCTAGGCAGCAGAGGGCGCTGCTCCCTCTCCGGGGGAGACAGGGGGCCTCCAACAACAGTGCTGGCCAGCGGCAGTGCAGTCACTTTTGCAGAGGAAGTACAAGGACGACATCACGTCCCGTGTGCCAGCAACAGCTGGCTTTCCCTCGGGGAGGCTGCAAACTTATCACAGCATGCATTTGTGTCCCTGCCGTCGCTGAACAGCGCAAATGTAGGGGAGAGAAAAGACTGCGGCCTTGCTCCCGGTGAGCACAACGGCTGAGGGCGTCAATGATAATAGAGGGCAGAGAAATAGGCCCATTTGGTGGCCGGTTTTCAAAGGGCCCTGCAGTAGGCACAGGCTAAGCCGTGTATAAAAGGCCTCCCTGCCGCCGCCTCAATTGCTTACGGCCATACCACTCTGAACACGCCCGATCTCGTCAGATCTCGGAAGCTAAGCAGGGTCGGGCCTGGTTAGTACTTGGATGGGAGACCGCCTGGGAATACCAGGTGCTGTAAGCTTTTTCATCTTTCTAGGCAGCAGAGGGCGCTGCTCCCTCTCCGGGGGAGACAGGGGGCCTCCAACAACAGTGCTGGCCAGCGGCAGTGCAGTCACTTTTGCAGAGGAAGTACAAGGACGACATCACGTCCCGTGTGCCAGCAACAGCTGGCTTTCCCTCGGGGAGGCTGCAAACTTATCACAGCATGCATTTGTGTCCCTGCCGTCGCTGAACAGCGCAAATGTAGGGGAGAGAAAAGACTGCGGCCTTGCTCCCGGTGAGCACAACGGCTGAGGGCGTCAATGATAATAGAGGGCAGAGAAATAGGCCCATTTGGTGGCCGGTTTTCAAAGGGCCCTGCAGTAGGCACAGGCTAAGCCGTGTATAAAAGGCCTCCCTGCCGCCGCCTCAATTGCTTACGGCCATACCACTCTGAACACGCCCGATCTCGTCCGATCTCGGAAGCTAAGCAGGGTCGGGCCTGGTTAGTACTTGGATGGGAGACCGCCTGGGAATACCAGGTGCTGTAAGCTTTTTCATCTTTCTAGGCAGCAGAGGGCGCTGCTCCCTCTCCGGGGGAGACAGGGGGCCTCCAACAACAGTGCTGGCCAGCGGCAGTGCAGTCACTTTTGCAGAGGAAGTACAAGGACGACATCACGTCCCGTGTGCCAGCAACAGCTGGCTTTCCCTGGGGGAGGCTGCAAACTTATCACAGCATGCATTTGTGTCCCTGCCGTCGCTGAACAGCGCAAATGTAGGGGAGAGAAAAGACTGCGGCCTTGCTCCCGGTGAGCACAACGGCTGAGGGCGTCAATGATAATAGAGGGCAGAGAAATAGGCCCATTTGGTGGCCGGTTTTCAAAGGGCCCTGCAGTAGGCACAGGCTAAGCCGTGTATAAAAGGCCTCCCTGCCGCCGCCTCAATTGCTTACGGCCATACCACTCTGAACACGCCCGATCTCGTCCGATCTCGGAAGCTAAGCAGGGTCGGGCCTGGTTAGTACTTAGATGGGAGACCGCCTGGGAATACCAGGTGCTGTAAGCTTTTTCATCTTTCTAGGCAGCAGAGGGCGCTGCTCCCTCTCCGGGGGAGACAGGGGGCCTCCAACAACAGTGCTGGCCAGCGGCAGTGCAGTCACTTTTGCAGAGGAAGTACAAGGACGACATCACGTCCCGTGTGCCAGCAACAGCTGGCTTTCCCTCGGGGAGGCTGCAAACTTATCACAGCATGCATTTGTGTCCCTGCCGTCGCTGAACAGCGCAAATGTAGGGGAGAGAAAAGACTGCGGCCTTGCTCCCGGTGAGCACAACGGCTGAGGGCGTCAATGATAATAGAGGGCAGAGAAATAGGCCCATTTGGTGGCCGGTTTTCAAAGGGCCCTGCAGTAGGCACAGGCTAAGCCGTGTATAAAAGGCCTCCCTGCCGCCGCCTCAATTGCTTACGGCCATACCACTCTGAACACGCCCGATCTCGTCCGATCTCAGAAGCTAAGCAGGGTCGGGCCTGGTTAGTACTTGGATGGGAGACCGCCTGGGAATACCAGGTGCTGTAAGCTTTTTCATCTTTCTAGGCAGCAGAGGGCGCTGCTCCCTCTCCGGGGGAGACAGGGGGCCTCCAACAACAGTGCTGGCCAGCGGCAGTGCAGTCACTTTTGCAGAGGAAGTACAAGGACGACATCACGTCCCGTGTGCCAGCAACAGCTGGCTTTCCCTCGGGGAGGCTGCAAACTTATCACAGCATGCATTTGTGTCCCTGCCGTCGCTGAACAGCGCAAATGTAGGGGAGAGAAAAGACTGCGGCCTTGCTCCCGGTGAGCACAACGGCTGAGGGCGTCAATGATAATAGAGGGCAGAGAAATAGTCCCATTTGGTGGCCGGTTTTCAAAGGGCCCTGCAGTAGGCACAGGCTAAGCCGTGTATAAAAGGCCTCCCTGCCGCCGCCTCAATTGCTTACGGCCATACCACTCTGAACACGCCCGATCTCGTCCGATCTCGGAAGCTAAGCAGGGTCGGGCCTGGTTAGTACTTGGATGGGAGACCGCCTGGGAATACCAGGTGCTGTAAGCTTTTTCATCTTTCTAGGCAGCAGAGGGCGCTGCTCCCTCTCCGGGGGAGACAGGGGGCCTCCAACAACAGTGCTGGCCAGCGGCAGTGCAGTCACTTTTGCAGAGGAAGTACAAGGACGACATCACGTCCCGTGTGCCAGCAACAGCTGGCTTTCCCTCGGGGAGGCTGGAAACTTATCACAGCATGCATTTGTGTCCCTGCCGTCGCTGAACAGCGCAAATGTAGGGGAGAGAAAAGACTGCGGCCTTGCTCCCGGTGAGCACAACGGCTGAGGGCGTCAATGATAATAGAGGGCAGAGAAATAGGCCCATTTGGTGGCCGGTTTTCAAAGGGCCCTGCAGTAGGCACAGGCTAAGCCGTGTATAAAAGGCCTCCCTGCCGCCGCCTCAATTGCTTACGGCCATACCACTCTGAACACGCCCGATCTCGTCCGATCTCGGAAGCTAAGCAGGGTCGGGCCTGGTTAGTACTTGGATGGGAGACCGCCTGGGAATACCAGGTGCTGTAAGCTTTTTCATCTTTCTAGGCAGCAGAGGGCGCTGCTCCCTCTCCGGGGGAGACAGGGGGCCTCCAACAACAGTGCTGGCCAGCGGCAGTGCAGTCACTTTTGCAGAGGAAGTACAAGGACGACATCACGTCCCGTGTGCCAGCAACAGCTGGCTTTCCCTCGGGGAGGCTGCAAACTTATCACAGCATGCATTTGTGTCCCTGCCGTCGCTGAACAGCGCAAATGTAGGGGAGAGAAAAGACTGCGGCCTTGCTCCCGGTGAGCACAACGGCTGAGGGCGTCAATGATAATAGAGGGCAGAGAAATAGGCCCATTTGGTGGCCGGTTTTCAAAGGGCCCTGCAGTAGGCACAGGCTAAGCCGTGTATAAAAGGCCTCCCTGCCGCCGCCTCAATTGCTTACGGCCGTACCACTCTGAACACGCCCGATCTCGTCCGATCTCGGAAGCTAAGCAGGGTCGGGCCTGGTTAGTACTTGGATGGGAGACCGCCTGGGAATACCAGGTGCTGTAAGCTTTTTCATCTTTCTAGGCAGCAGAGGGCGCTGCTCCCTCTCCGGGGGAGACAGGGGGCCTCCAACAACAGTGCTGGCCAGCGGCAGTGCAGTCACTTTTGCAGAGGAAGTACAAGGACGACATCACGTCCCGTGTGCCAGCAACAGCTGGCTTTCCCTCGGGGAGGCTGCAAACTTATCACAGCATGCATTTGTGTCCCTGCCGTCGCTGAACAGCGCAAATGTAGGGGAGAGAAAAGACTGCGGCCTTGCTCCCGGTGAGCACAACGGCTGAGGGCGTCAATGATAATAGAGGGCAGAGAAATAGGCCCATTTGGTGGCCGGTTTTCAAAGGGCCCTGCAGTAGGCACAGGCTAAGCCGTGTATAAAAGGCCTCCCTGCCGCCGCCTCAATTGCTTACGGCCATACCACTCTGAACACGCCCGATCTCGTCCGATCTCGGAAGCTAAGCAGGGTCGGGCCTGGTTAGTACTTGGATGGGAGACCGCCTGGGAATACCAGGTGCTGTAAGCTTTTTCATCTTTCTAGGCAGCAGAGGGCGCTGCTCCCTCTCCGGGGGAGACAGGGGGCCTCCAACAACAGTGCTGGCCAGCGGCAGTGCAGTCACTTTTGCAGAGGAAGTACAAGGACGACATCACGTCCCGTGTGCCAGCAACAGCTGGCTTTCCCTCGGGGAGGCTGCAAACTTATCACAGCATGCATTTGTGTCCCTGCCGTCGCTGAACAGCGCAAATGTAGGGGAGAGAAAAGACTGCGGCCTTGCTCCCGGTGAGCACAACGGCTGAGGGCGTCAATGATAATAGAGGGCAGAGAAATAGGCCCATTTGGTGGCCGGTTTTCAAAGGGCCCTGCAGTAGGCACAGGCTAAGCCGTGTATAAAAGGCCTCCCTGCCGCCGCCTCAATTGCTTACGGCCATACCACTCTGAACACGCCCGATCTCGTCCGATCTCGGAAGCTAAGCAGGGTCGGGCCTGGTTAGTACTTGGATGGGAGACCGCCTGGGAATACCAGGTGCTGTAAGCTTTTTCATCTTTCTAGGCAGCAGAGGGCGCTGCTCCCTCTCCGGGGGAGACAGGGGGCCTCCAACAACAGTGCTGGCCAGCGGCAGTGCAGTCACTTTTGCAGAGGAAGTACAAGGACGACATAACGTCCCGTGTGCCAGCAACAGCTGGCTTTCCCTCGGGGAGGCTGCAAACTTATCACAGCATGCATTTGTGTCCCTGCCGTCGCTGAACAGCGCAAATGTAGGGGAGAGAAAAGACTGCGGCCTTGCTCCCGGTGAGCACAACGGCTGAGGGCGTCAATGATAATAGAGGGCAGAGAAATAGGCCCATTTGGTGGCCGGTTTTCAAAGGGCCCTGCAGTAGGCACAGGCTAAGCCGTGTATAAAAGGCCTCCCTGCCGCCGCCTCAATTGCTTACGGCCATACCACTCTGAACACGCCCGATCTCGTCCGATCTCGGAAGCTAAGCAGGGTCGGGCCTGGTTAGTGCTTGGATGGGAGACCGCCTGGGAATACCAGGTGCTGTAAGCTTTTTCATCTTTCTAGGCAGCAGAGGGCGCTGCTCCCTCTCCGGGGGAGACAGGGGGCCTCCAACAACAGTGCTGGCCAGCGGCAGTGCAGTCACTTTTGCAGAGGAAGTACAAGGACGACATCACGTCCCGTGTGCCAGCAACAGCTGGCTTTCCCTCGGGGAGGCTGCAAACTTATCACAGCATGCATTTGTGTCCCTGCCGTCGCTGAACAGCGCAAATGTAGGGGAGAGAAAAGACTGCGGCCTTGCTCCCGGTGAGCACAACGGCTGAGGGCGTCAATGATAATAGAGGGCAGAGAAATAGGCCCATTTGGTGGCCGGTTTTCAAAAGGCCCTGCAGTAGGCACAGGCTAAGCCGTGTATAAAAGGCCTCCCTGCCGCCACCTCAATTGTTTACGGCCATACCACTCTGAACACGCCCGATCTCGTCCGATCTCGGAAGCTAAGCAGGGTCGGGCCTGGTTAGTACTTGGATGGGAGACCGCCTGGGAATACCAGGTGCTGTAAGCTTTTTCATCTTTCTAGGCAGCAGAGGGCGCTGCTCCCTCTCCGGGGGAGACAGGGGGCCTCCAACAACAGTGCTGGCCAGCGGCAGTGCAGTCACTTTTGCAGAGGAAGTACAAGGACGACATCACGTCCCGTGTGCCAGCAACAGCTGGCTTTCCCTCGGGGAGGCTGCAAACTTATCACAGCATGCATTTGTGTCCCTGCCGTCGCTGAACAGCGCAAATGTAGGGGAGAGAAAAGACTGCGGCCTTGCTCCCGGTGAGCACAACGGCTGAGGGCGTCAATGATAATAGAGGGCAGAGAAATAGGCCCATTTGGTGGCCGGTTTTCAAAGGGCCCTGCAGTAGGCACAGGCTAAGCCGTGTATAAAAGGCCTCCCTGCCGCCGCCTCAATTGCTTACGGCCATACCACTCTGAACACGCCCGATCTCGTCCGATCTCGGAAGCTAAGCAGGGTCGGGCCTGGTTAGTACTTGGATGGGAGACCGCCTGGGAATACCAGGTGCTGTAAGCTTTTTCATCTTTCTAGGCAGCAGAGGGCGCTGCTCCCTCTCCGGGGGAGACAGGGGGCCTCCAACAACAGTGCTGGCCAGCGGCAGTGCAGTCACTTTTGCAGAGGAAGTACAAGGACGACATCACGTCCCGTGTGCCAGCAACAGCTGGCTTTCCCTCGGGGAGGCTGCAAACTTATCACAGCATGCATTTGTGTCCCTGCCGTCGCTGAACAGCGCAAATGTAGGGGAGAGAAAAGACTGCGGCCTTGCTCCCGGTGAGCACAACGGCTGAGGGCGTCAATGATAATAGAGGGCAGAGAAATAGGCCCATTTGGTGGCCGGTTTTCAAAGGGCCCTGCAGTAGGCACAGGCTAAGCCGTGTATAAAAGGCCTCCCTGCCGCCGCCTCAATTGCTTACGGCCATACCACTCTGAACACGCCCGATCTCGTCCGATCTCGGAAGCTAAGCAGGGTCGGGCCTGGTTAGTACTTGGATGGGAGACCGCCTGGGAATACCAGGTGCTGTAAGCTTTTTCATCTTTCTAGGCAGCAGAGGGCGCTGCTCCCTCTCCGGGGGAGACAGGGGGCCTCCAACAACAGTGCTGGCCAGCGGCAGTGCAGTCACTTTTGCAGAGGAAGTACAAGGACGACATCACGTCCCGTGTGCCAGCAACAGCTGGCTTTCCCTCGGGGAGGCTGCAAACTTATCACAGCATGCATTTGTGTCCCTGCCGTCGCTGAACAGCGCAAATGTAGGGGAGAGAAAAGACTGCGGCCTTGCTCCCGGTGAGCACAACGGCTGAGGGCGTCAATGATAATAGAGGGCAGAGAAATAGGCCCATTTGGTGGCCGGTTTTCAAAAGGCCCTGCAGTAGGCACAGGCTAAGCCGTGTATAAAAGGCCTCCCTGCCGCCGCCTCAATTGCTTACGGCCATACCACTCTGAACACGCCCGATCTCGTCCGATCTCGGAAGCTAAGCAGGGTCGGGCCTGGTTAGTACTTGGATGGGAGACCGCCTGGGAATACCAGGTGCTGTAAGCTTTTTCATCTTTCTAGGCAGCAGAGGGCGCTGCTCCCTCTCCGGAGGAGACAGGGGGCCTCCAACAACAGTGCTGGCCAGCGGCAGTGCAGTCACTTTTGCAGAGGAAGTACAAGGACGACATCACGTCCCGTGTGCCAGCAACAGCTGGCTTTCCCTCGGGGAGGCTGCAAACTTATCACAGCATGCATTTGTGTCCCTGCCGTCGCTGAACAGCGCAAATGTAGGGGAGAGAAAAGACTGCGGCCTTGCTCCCGGTGAGCACAACGGCTGAGGGCGTCAATGATAATAGAGGGCAGAGAAATAGGCCCATTTGGTGGCCGGTTTTCAAAGGGCCCTGCAGTAGGCACAGGCTAAGCCGTGTATAAAAGGCCTCCCTGCCGCCGCCTCAATTGCTTACGGCCATACCACTCTGAACACGCCCGATCTCGTCCGATCTCGGAAGCTAAGCAGGGTCGGGCCTGGTTAGTACTTGGATGGGAGACCGCCTGGGAATACCAGGTGCTGTAAGCTTTTTCATCTTTCTAGGCAGCAGAGGGCGCTGCTCCCTCTCCGGGGGAGACAGGGGGCCTCCAACAACAGTGCTGGCCAGCGGCAGTGCAGTCACTTTTGCAGAGGAAGTACAAGGACGACATCACGTCCCGTGTGCCAGCAACAGCTGGCTTTCCCTCGGGGAGGCTGCAAACTTATCACAGCATGCATTTGTGTCCCTGCCGTCGCTGAACAGCGCAAATGTAGGGGAGAGAAAAGACTGCGGCCTTGCTCCCGGTGAGCACAACGGCTGAGGGCGTCAATGATAATAGAGGGCAGAGAAATAGGCCCATTTGGTGGCCGGTTTTCAAAGGGCCCTGCAGTAGGCACAGGCTAAGCCGTGTATAAAAGGCCTCCCTGCCGCCGCCTCAATTGCTTACGGCCATACCACTCTGAACACGCCCGATCTCGTCCGATCTCGGAAGCTAAGCAGGGTCGGGCCTGGTTAGTACTTGGATGGGAGACCGCCTGGGAATACCAGGTGCTGTAAGCTTTTTCATCTTTCTAGGCAGCAGAGGGCGCTGCTCCCTCTCCGGGGGAGACAGGGGGCCTCCAACAACAGTGCTGGCCAGCGGCAGTGCAGTCACTTTTGCAGAGGAAGTACAAGGACGACATCACGTCCCGTGTGCCAGCAACAGCTGGCTTTCCCTCGGGGAGGCTGCAAACTTATCACAGCATGCATTTGTGTCCCTGCCGTCGCTGAACAGCGCAAATGTAGGGGAGAGAAAAGACTGCGGCCTTGCTCCCGGTGAGCACAACGGCTGAGGGCGTCAATGATAATAGAGGGCAGAGAAATAGGCCCATTTGGTGGCCGGTTTTCAAAGGGCCCTGCAGTAGGCACAGGCTAAGCCGTGTATAAAAGGCCTCCCTGCCGCCGCCTCAATTGCTTACGGCCATACCACTCTGAACACGCCCGATCTCGTCCGATCTCGGAAGCTAAGCAGGGTCGGGCCTGGTTAGTACTTGGATGGGAGACCGCCTGGGAATACCAGGTGCTGTAAGCTTTTTCATCTTTCTAGGCAGCAGAGGGCGCTGCTCCCTCTCCGGGGGAGACAGGGGGCCTCCAACAACAGTGCTGGCCAGCGGCAGTGCAGTCACTTTTGCAGAGGAAGTACAAGGACGACATCACGTCCCGTGTGCCAGCAACAGCTGGCTTTCCCTCGGGGAGGCTGCAAACTTATCACAGCATGCATTTGTGTCCCTGCCGTCGCTGAACAGCGCAAATGTAGGGGAGAGAAAAGACTGCGGCCTTGCTCCCGGTGAGCACAACGGCTGAGGGCGTCAATGATAATAGAGGGCAGAGAAATAGGCCCATTTGGTGGCCGGTTTTCAAAGGGCCCTGCAGTAGGCACAGGCTAAGCCGTGTATAAAAGGCCTCCCTGCCGCCGCCTCAATTGCTTACGGCCATACCACTCTGAACACGCCCGATCTCGTCCGATCTCGGAAGCTAAGCAGGGTCGGGCCTGGTTAGTACTTGGATGGGAGACCGCCTGGGAATACCAGGTGCTGTAAGCTTTTTCATCTTTCTAGGCAGCAGAGGGCGCTGCTCCCTCTCCGGGGGAGACAGGGGGCCTCCAACAACAGTGCTGGCCAGCGGCAGTGCAGTCACTTTTGCAGAGGAAGTACAAGGACGACATCACGTCCCGTGTGCCAGCAACAGCTGGCTTTCCCTCGGGGAGGCTGCAAACTTATCACAGCATGCATTTGTGTCCCTGCCGTCGCTGAACAGCGCAAATGTAGGGGAGAGAAAAGACTGCGGCCTTGCTCCCGGTGAGCACAACGGCTGAGGGCGTCAATGATAATAGAGGGCAGAGAAATAGGCCCATTTGGTGGCCGGTTTTCAAAGGGCCCTGCAGTAGGCACAGGCTAAGCCGTGTATAAAAGGCCTCCCTGCCGCCGCCTCAATTGCTTACGGCCATACCACTCTGAACACGCCCGATCTCGTCCGATCTCGGAAGCTAAGCAGGGTCGGGCCTGGTTAGTACTTGGATGGGAGACCGCCTGGGAATACCAGGTGCTGTAAGCTTTTTCATCTTTCTAGGCAGCAGAGGGCGCTGCTCCCTCTCCGGGGGAGACAGGGGGCCTCCAACAACAGTGCTGGCCAGCGGCAGTGCAGTCACTTTTGCAGAGGAAGTACAAGGACGACATCACGTCCCGTGTGCCAGCAACAGCTGGCTTTCCCTCGGGGAGGCTGCAAACTTATCACAGCATGCATTTGTGTCCCTGCCGTCGCTGAACAGCGCAAATGTAGGGGAGAGAAAAGACTGCGGCCTTGCTCCCGGTGAGCACAACGGCTGAGGGCGTCAATGATAATAGAGGGCAGAGAAATAGGCCCATTTGGTGGCCGGTTTTCAAAAGGCCCTGCAGTAGGCACAGGCTAAGCCGTGTATAAAAGGCCTCCCTGCCGCCGCCTCAATTGTTTACGGCCATACCACTCTGAACACGCCCGATCTCGTCCGATCTCGGAAGCTAAGCAGGGTCGGGCCTGGTTAGTACTTGGATGGGAGACCGCCTGGGAATACCAGGTGCTGTAAGCTTTTTCATCTTTCTAGGCAGCAGAGGGCGCTGCTCCCTCTCCGGGGGAGACAGGGGGCCTCCAACAACAGTGCTGGCCAGCGGCAGTGCAGTCACTTTTGCAGAGGAAGTACAAGGACGACATCACGTCCCGTGTGCCAGCAACAGCTGGCTTTCCCTCGGGGAGGCTGCAAACTTATCACAGCATGCATTTGTGTCCCTGCCGTCGCTGAACAGCGCAAATGTAGGGGAGAGAAAAGACTGCGGCCTTGCTCCCGGTGAGCACAACGGCTGAGGGCGTCAATGATAATAGAGGGCAGAGAAATAGGCCCATTTGGTGGCCGGTTTTCAAAGGGCCCTGCAGTAGGCACAGGCTAAGCCGTGTATAAAAGGCCTCCCTGCCGCCGCCTCAATTGCTTACGGCCATACCACTCTGAACACGCCCGATCTCGTCCGATCTCGGAAGCTAAGCAGGGTCGGGCCTGGTTAGTACTTGGATGGGAGACCGCCTGGGAATACCAGGTGCTGTAAGCTTTTTCATCTTTCTAGGCAGCAGAGGGCGCTGCTCCCTCTCCGGGGGAGACAGGGGGCCTCCAACAACAGTGCTGGCCAGCGGCAGTGCAGTCACTTTTGCAGAGGAAGTACAAGGACGACATCACGTCCCGTGTGCCAGCAACAGCTGGCTTTCCCTCGGGGAGGCTGCAAACTTATCACAGCATGCATTTGTGTCCCTGCCGTCGCTGAACAGCGCAAATGTAGGGGAGAGAAAAGACTGCGGCCTTGCTCCCGGTGAGCACAACGGCTGAGGGCGTCAATGATAATAGAGGGCAGAGAAATAGGCCCATTTGGTGGCCGGTTTTCAAAGGGCCCTGCAGTAGGCACAGGCTAAGCCGTGTATAAAAGGCCTCCCTGCCGCCGCCTCAATTGCTTACGGCCATACCACTCTGAACACGCCCGATCTCGTCCGATCTCGGAAGCTAAGCAGGGTCGGGCCTGGTTAGTACTTGGATGGGAGACCGCCTGGGAATACCAGGTGCTGTAAGCTTTTTCATCTTTCTAGGCAGCAGAGGGCGCTGCTCCCTCTCCGGGGGAGACAGGGGGCCTCCAACAACAGTGCTGGCCAGCGGCAGTGCAGTCACTTTTGCAGAGGAAGTACAAGGACGACATCACGTCCCGTGTGCCAGCAACAGCTGGCTTTCCCTCGGGGAGGCTGCAAACTTATCACAGCATGCATTTGTGTCCCTGCCGTCGCTGAACAGCGCAAATGTAGGGGAGAGAAAAGACTGCGGCCTTGCTCCCGGTGAGCACAACGGCTGAGGGCGTCAATGATAATAGAGGGCAGAGAAATAGGCCCATTTGGTGGCCGGTTTTCAAAGGGCCCTGCAGTAGGCACAGGCTAAGCCGTGTATAAAAGGCCTCCCTGCCGCCGCCTCAATTGCTTACGGCCATACCACTCTGAACACGCCCGATCTCGTCCGATCTCGGAAGCTAAGCAGGGTCGGGCCTGGTTAGTACTTGGATGGGAGACCGCCTGGGAATACCAGGTGCTGTAAGCTTTTTCATCTTTCTAGGCAGCAGAGGGCGCTGCTCCCTCTCCGGGGGAGACAGGGGGCCTCCAACAACAGTGCTGGCCAGCGGCAGTGCAGTCACTTTTGCAGAGGAAGTACAAGGACGACATCACGTCCCGTGTGCCAGCAACAGCTGGCTTTCCCTCGGGGAGGCTGCAAACTTATCACAGCATGCATTTGTGTCCCTGCCGTCGCTGAACAGCGCAAATGTAGGGGAGAGAAAAGACTGCGGCCTTGCTCCCGGTGAGCACAACGGCTGAGGGCGTCAATGATAATAGAGGGCAGAGAAATAGGCCCATTTGGTGGCCGGTTTTCAAAGGGCCCTGCAGTAGGCACAGGCTAAGCCGTGTATAAAAGGCCTCCCTGCCGCCGCCTCAATTGCTTACGGCCATACCACTCTGAACACGCCCGATCTCGTCCGATCTCGGAAGCTAAGCAGGGTCGGGCCTGGTTAGTACTTGGATGGGAGACCGCCTGGGAATACCAGGTGCTGTAAGCTTTTTCATCTTTCTAGGCAGCAGAGGGCGCTGCTCCCTCTCCGGGGGAGACAGGGGGCCTCCAACAACAGTGCTGGCCAGCGGCAGTGCAGTCACTTTTGCAGAGGAAGTACAAGGACGACATCACGTCCCGTGTGCCAGCAACAGCTGGCTTTCCCTCGGGGAGGCTGCAAACTTATCACAGCATGCATTTGTGTCCCTGCCGTCGCTGAACAGCGCAAATGTAGGGGAGAGAAAAGACTGCGGCCTTGCTCCCGGTGAGCACAACGGCTGAGGGCGTCAATGATAATAGAGGGCAGAGAAATAGGCCCATTTGGTGGCCGGTTTTCAAAGGGCCCTGCAGTAGGCACAGGCTAAGCCGTGTATAAAAGGCCTCCCTGCCGCCGCCTCAATTGCTTACGGCCATACCACTCTGAACACGCCCGATCTCGTCCGATCTCGGAAGCTAAGCAGGGTCGGGCCTGGTTAGTACTTGGATGGGAGACCGCCTGGGAATACCAGGTGCTGTAAGCTTTTTCATCTTTCTAGGCAGCAGAGGGCGCTGCTCCCTCTCCGGGGGAGACAGGGGGCCTCCAACAACAGTGCTGGCCAGCGGCAGTGCAGTCACTTTTGCAGAGGAAGTACAAGGACGACATCACGTCCCGTGTGCCAGCAACAGCTGGCTTTCCCTCGGGGAGGCTGCAAACTTATCACAGCATGCATTTGTGTCCCTGCCGTCGCTGAACAGCGCAAATGTAGGGGAGAGAAAAGACTGCGGCCTTGCTCCCGGTGAGCACAACGGCTGAGGGCGTCAATGATAATAGAGGGCAGAGAAATAGGCCCATTTGGTGGCCGGTTTTCAAAGGGCCCTGCAGTAGGCACAGGCTAAGCCGTGTATAAAAGGCCTCCCTGCCGCCGCCTCAATTGCTTACGGCCATACCACTCTGAACACGCCCGATCTCGTCCGATCTCGGAAGCTAAGCAGGGTCGGGCCTGGTTAGTACTTGGATGGGAGACCGCCTGGGAATACCAGGTGCTGTAAGCTTTTTCATCTTTCTAGGCAGCAGAGGGCGCTGCTCCCTCTCCGGGGGAGACAGGGGGCCTCCAACAACAGTGCTGGCCAGCGGCAGTGCAGTCACTTTTGCAGAGGAAGTACAAGGACGACATCACGTCCCGTGTGCCAGCAACAGCTGGCTTTCCCTCGGGGAGGCTGCAAACTTATCACAGCATGCATTTGTGTCCCTGCCGTCGCTGAACAGCGCAAATGTAGGGGAGAGAAAAGACTGCGGCCTTGCTCCCGGTGAGCACAACGGCTGAGGGCGTCAATGATAATAGAGGGCAGAGAAATAGGCCCATTTGGTGGCCGGTTTTCAAAGGGCCCTGCAGTAGGCACAGGCTAAGCCGTGTATAAAAGGCCTCCCTGCCGCCGCCTCAATTGCTTACGGCCATACCACTCTGAACACGCCCGATCTCGTCCGATCTCGGAAGCTAAGCAGGGTCGGGCCTGGTTAGTACTTGGATGGGAGACCGCCTGGGAATACCAGGTGCTGTAAGCTTTTTCATCTTTCTAGGCAGCAGAGGGCGCTGCTCCCTCTCCGGGGGAGACAGGGGGCCTCCAACAACAGTGCTGGCCAGCGGCAGTGCAGTCACTTTTGCAGAGGAAGTACAAGGACGACATCACGTCCCGTGTGCCAGCAACAGCTGGCTTTCCCTCGGGGAGGCTGCAAACTTATCACAGCATGCATTTGTGTCCCTGCCGTCGCTGAACAGCGCAAATGTAGGGGAGAGAAAAGACTGCGGCCTTGCTCCCGGTGAGCACAACGGCTGAGGGCGTCAATGATAATAGAGGGCAGAGAAATAGGCCCATTTGGTGGCCGGTTTTCAAAGGGCCCTGCAGTAGGCACAGGCTAAGCCGTGTATAAAAGGCCTCCCTGCCGCCGCCTCAATTGCTTACGGCCATACCACTCTGAACACGTCCGATCTCGGAAGCTAAGCAGGGTCGGGCCTGGTTAGTACTTGGATGGGAGACCGCCTGGGAATACCAGGTGCTGTAAGCTTTTTCATCTTTCTAGGCAGCAGAGGGCGCTGCTCCCTCTCCGGGGGAGACAGGGGGCCTCCAACAACAGTGCTGGCCAGCGGCAGTGCAGTCACTTTTGCAGAGGAAGTACAAGGACGACATCACGTCCCGTGTGCCAGCAACAGCTGGCTTTCCCTCGGGGAGGCTGCAAACTTATCACAGCATGCATTTGTGTCCCTGCCGTCGCTGAACAGCGCAAATGTAGGGGAGAGAAAAGACTGCGGCCTTGCTCCCGGTGAGCACAACGGCTGAGGGCGTCAATGATAATAGAGGGCAGAGAAATAGGCCCATTTGGTGGCCGGTTTTCAAAGGGCCCTGCAGTAGGCACAGGCTAAGCCGTGTATAAAAGGCCTCCCTGCCGCCGCCTCAATTGCTTACGGCCATACCACTCTGAACACGCCCGATCTCGTCCGATCTCGGAAGCTAAGCAGGGTCGGGCCTGGTTAGTACTTGGATGGGAGACCGCCTGGGAATACCAGGTGCTGTAAGCTTTTTCATCTTTCTAGGCAGCAGAGGGCGCTGCTCCCTCTCCGGGGGAGACAGGGGGCCTCCAACAACAGTGCTGGCCAGCGGCAGTGCAGTCACTTTTGCAGAGGAAGTACAAGGACGACATCACGTCCCGTGTGCCAGCAACAGCTGGCTTTCCCTCGGGGAGGCTGCAAACTTATCACAGCATGCATTTGTGTCCCTGCCGTCGCTGAACAGCGCAAATGTAGGGGAGAGAAAAGACTGCGGCCTTGCTCCCGGTGAGCACAACGGCTGAGGGCGTCAATGATAATAGAGGGCAGAGAAATAGGCCCATTTGGTGGCCGGTTTTCAAAGGGCCCTGCAGTAGGCACAGGCTAAGCCGTGTATAAAAGGCCTCCCTGCCGCCGCCTCAATTGCTTACGGCCATACCACTCTGAACACGCCCGATCTCGTCCGATCTCGGAAGCTAAGCAGGGTCGGGCCTGGTTAGTACTTGGATGGGAGACCGCCTGGGAATACCAGGTGCTGTAAGCTTTTTCATCTTTCTAGGCAGCAGAGGGCGCTGCTCCCTCTCCGGGGGAGACAGGGGGCCTCCAACAACAGTGCTGGCCAGCGGCAGTGCAGTCACTTTTGCAGAGGAAGTACAAGGACGACATCACGTCCCGTGTGCCAGCAACAGCTGGCTTTCCCTCGGGGAGGCTGCAAACTTATCACAGCATGCATTTGTGTCCCTGCCGTCGCTGAACAGCGCAAATGTAGGGGAGAGAAAAGACTGCGGCCTTGCTCCCGGTGAGCACAACGGCTGAGGGCGTCAATGATAATAGAGGGCAGAGAAATAGGCCCATTTGGTGGCCGGTTTTCAAAGGGCCCTGCAGTAGGCACAGGCTAAGCCGTGTATAAAAGGCCTCCCTGCCGCCGCCTCAATTGCTTACGGCCATACCACTCTGAACACGTCCGATCTCGGAAGCTAAGCAGGGTCGGGCCTGGTTAGTACTTGGATGGGAGACCGCCTGGGAATACCAGGTGCTGTAAGCTTTTTCATCTTTCTAGGCAGCAGAGGGCGCTGCTCCCTCTCCGGGGGAGACAGGGGGCCTCCAACAACAGTGCTGGCCAGCGGCAGTGCAGTCACTTTTGCAGAGGAAGTACAAGGACGACATCACGTCCCGTGTGCCAGCAACAGCTGGCTTTCCCTCGGGGAGGCTGCAAACTTATCACAGCATGCATTTGTGTCCCTGCCGTCGCTGAACAGCGCAAATGTAGGGGAGAGAAAAGACTGCGGCCTTGCTCCCGGTGAGCACAACGGCTGAGGGCGTCAATGATAATAGAGGGCAGAGAAATAGGCCCATTTGGTGGCCGGTTTTCAAAGGGCCCTGCAGTAGGCACAGGCTAAGCCGTGTATAAAAGGCCTCCCTGCCGCCGCCTCAATTGCTTACGGCCATACCACTCTGAACACGCCCGATCTCGTCCGATCTCGGAAGCTAAGCAGGGTCGGGCCTGGTTAGTACTTGGATGGGAGACCGCCTGGGAATACCAGGTGCTGTAAGCTTTTTCATCTTTCTAGGCAGCAGAGGGCGCTGCTCCCTCTCCGGGGGAGACAGGGGGCCTCCAACAACAGTGCTGGCCAGCGGCAGTGCAGTCACTTTTGCAGAGGAAGTACAAGGACGACATCACGTCCCGTGTGCCAGCAACAGCTGGCTTTCCCTCGGGGAGGCTGCAAACTTATCACAGCATGCATTTGTGTCCCTGCCGTCGCTGAACAGCGCAAATGTAGGGGAGAGAAAAGACTGCGGCCTTGCTCCCGGTGAGCACAACGGCTGAGGGCGTCAATGATAATAGAGGGCAGAGAAATAGGCCCATTTGGTGGCCGGTTTTCAAAGGGCCCTGCAGTAGGCACAGGCTAAGCCGTGTATAAAAGGCCTCCCTGCCGCCGCCTCAATTGCTTACGGCCATACCACTCTGAACACGCCCGATCTCGTCCGATCTCGGAAGATAAGCAGGGTCGGGCCTGGTTAGTACTTGGATGGGAGACCGCCTAGGAATACCAGGTGCTGTAAGCTTTTTCATCTTTCTAGGCAGCAGAGGGCGCTGCTCCCTCTCCGGGGGAGACAGGGGGCCTCCAACAACAGTGCTGGCCAGCGGCAGTGCAGTCACTTTTGCAGAGGAAGTACAAGGACGACATCACGTCCCGTGTGCCAGCAACAGCTGGCTTTCCCTCGGGGAGGCTGCAAACTTATCACAGCATGCATTTGTGTCCCTGCCGTCGCTGAACAGCGCAAATGTAGGGGAGAGAAAAGACTGCGGCCTTGCTCCCGGTGAGCACAACGGCTGAGGGCGTCAATGATAATAGAGGGCAGAGAAATAGGCCCATTTGGTGGCCGGTTTTCAAAAGGCCCTGCAGTAGGCACAGGCTAAGCCGTGTATAAAAGGCCTCCCTGCCGCCGCCTCAATTGCTTACGGCCATACCACTCTGAACACGCCCGATCTCGTCCGATCTCGGAAGCTAAGCAGTGTCGGGCCTGGTTAGTACTTGGATGGGAGACCGCCTGGGAATACCAGGTGCTGTAAGCTTTTTCATCTTTCTAGGCAGCAGAGGGCGCTGCTCCCTCTCCGGGGGAGACAGGGGGCCTCCAACAACAGTGCTGGCCAGCGGCAGTGCAGTCACTTTTGCAGAGGAAGTACAAGGACGACATCACGTCCCGTGTGCCAGCAACAGCTGGCTTTCCCTCGGGGAGGCTGCAAACTTATCACAGCATGCATTTGTGTCCCTGCCGTCGCTGAACAGCGCAAATGTAGGGGAGAGAAAAGACTGCGGCCTTGCTCCCGGTGAGCACAACGGCTGAGGGCGTCAATGATAATAGAGGGCAGAGAAATAGGCCCATTTGGTGGCCGGTTTTCAAAGGGCCCTGCAGTAGGCACAGGCTAAGCCGTGTATAAAAGGCCTCCCTGCCGCCGCCTCAATTGCTTACGGCCATACCACTCTGAACACGCCCGATCTCGGAAGCTAAGCAGGGTCGGGCCTGGTTAGTACTTGGATTGGAGACCGCCTGGGAATACCAGGTGCTGTAAGCTTTTTCATCTTTCTAGGCAGCAGAGGGCGCTGCTCCCTCTCCGGGGGAGACAGGGGGCCTCCAACAACAGTGCTGGCCAGCGGCAGTGCAGTCACTTTTGCAGAGGAAGTACAAGGACGACATCACGTCCCGTGTGCCAGCAACAGCTGGCTTTCCCTCGGGGAGGCTGCAAACTTATCACAGCATGCATTTGTGTCCCTGCCGTCGCTGAACAGCGCAAATGTAGGGGAGAGAAAAGACTGCGGCCTTGCTCCCGGTGAGCACAACGGCTGAGGGCGTCAATGATAATAGAGGGCAGAGAAATAGGCCCATTTGGTGGCCGGTTTTCAAAGGGCCCTGCAGTAGGCACAGGCTAAGCCGTGTATAAAAGGCCTCCCTGCCGCCGCCTCAATTGCTTACGGCCATACCACTCTGAACACGCCCGATCTCGTCCGATCTCGGAAGCTAAGCAGGGTCGGGCCTGGTTAGTACTTGGATGGGAGACCGCCTGGGAATACCAGGTGCTGTAAGCTTTTTCATCTTTCTAGGCAGCAGAGGGCGCTGCTCCCTCTCCGGGGGAGACAGGGGGCCTCCAACAACAGTGCTGGCCAGCGGCAGTGCAGTCACTTTTGCAGAGGAAGTACAAGGACGACATCACGTCCCGTGTGCCAGCAACAGCTGGCTTTCCCTCGGGGAGGCTGCAAACTTATCACAGCATGCATTTGTGTCCCTGCCGTCGCTGAACAGCGCAAATGTAGGGGAGAGAAAAGACTGCGGCCTTGCTCCCGGTGAGCACAACGGCTGAGGGCGTCAATGATAATAGAGGGCAGAGAAATAGGCCCATTTGGTGGCCGGTTTTCAAAGGGCCCTGCAGTAGGCACAGGCTAAGCCGTGTATAAAAGGCCTCCCTGCCGCCGCCTCAATTGCTTACGGCCATACCACTCTGAACACGCCCGATCTCGTCCGATCTCGGAAGCTAAGCAGGGTCGGGCCTGGTTAGTACTTGGATGGGAGACCGCCTGGGAATACCAGGTGCTGTAAGCTTTTTCATCTTTCTAGGCAGCAGAGGGCGCTGCTCCCTCTCCGGGGGAGACAGGGGGCCTCCAACAACAGTGCTGGCCAGCGGCAGTGCAGTCACTTTTGCAGAGGAAGTACAAGGACGACATCACGTCCCGTGTGCCAGCAACAGCTGGCTTTCCCTCGGGGAGGCTGCAAACTTATCACAGCATGCATTTGTGTCCCTGCCGTCGCTGAACAGCGCAAATGTAGGGGAGAGAAAAGACTGCGGCCTTGCTCCCGGTGAGCACAACGGCTGAGGGCGTCAATGATAATAGAGGGCAGAGAAATAGGCCCATTTGGTGGCTGGTTTTCAAAGGGCCCTGCAGTAGGCACAGGCTAAGCCGTGTATAAAAGGCCTCCCTGCCGCCGCCTCAATTGCTTACGGCCATACCACTCTGAACACGCCCGATCTCGTCCGATCTCGGAAGCTAAGCAGGGTCGGGCCTGGTTAGTACTTGGATGGGAGACCGCCTGGGAATACCAGGTGCTGTAAGCTTTTTCATCTTTCTAGGCAGCAGAGGGCGCTGCTCCCTCTCCGGGGGAGACAGGGGGCCTCCAACAACAGTGCTGGCCAGCGGCAGTGCAGTCACTTTTGCAGAGGAAGTACAAGGACGACATCACGTCCCGTGTGCCAGCAACAGCTGGCTTTCCCTCGGGGAGGCTGCAAACTTATCACAGCATGCATTTGTGTCCCTGCCGTCGCTGAACAGCGCAAATGTAGGGGAGAGAAAAGACTGCGGCCTTGCTCCCGGTGAGCACAACGGCTGAGGGCGTCAATGATAATAGAGGGCAGAGAAATAGGCCCATTTGGTGGCCGGTTTTCAAAGGGCCCTGCAGTAGGCACAGGCTAAGCCGTGTATAAAAGGCCTCCCTGCCGCCGCCTCAATTGCTTACGGCCATACCACTCTGAACACGCCCGATCTCGTCCGATCTCGGAAGCTAAGCAGGGTCGGGCCTTGTTAGTACTTGGATGGGAGACCGCCTAGGAATACCAGGTGCTGTAAGCTTTTTCATCTTTCTAGGCAGCAGAGGGCGCTGCTCCCTCTCCGGGGGAGACAGGGGGCCTCCAACAACAGTGCTGGCCAGCGGCAGTGCAGTCACTTTTGCAGAGGAAGTACAAGGACGACATCACGTCCCGTGTGCCAGCAACAGCTGGCTTTCCCTCGGGGAGGCTGCAAACTTATCACAGCATGCATTTGTGTCCCTGCCGTCGCTGAACAGCGCAAATGTAGGGGAGAGAAAAGACTGCGGCCTTGCTCCCGGTGAGCACAACGGCTGAGGGCGTCAATGATAATAGAGGGCAGAGAAATAGGCCCATTTGGTGGCCGGTTTTCAAAGGGCCCTGCAGTAGGCACAGGCTAAGCCGTGTATAAAAGGCCTCCCTGCCGCCGCCTCAATTGCTTACGGCCATACCACTCTGAACACGCCCGATCTCGTCCGATCTCGGAAGCTAAGCAGGGTCGGGCCTGGTTAGTACTTGGATGGGTGACCGCCTGGGAATACCAGGTGCTTTTTGCTTTTTCATCTTTCTAGGCAGCAGAGGGCGCTGCTCCCTCTCCGGGGGAGACAGGGGGCCTCCAACAACAGTGCTGGCCAGCGGCAGTGCAGTCACTTTTGCAGAGGAAGTACAAGGACGACATCACGTCCCGTGTGCCAGCAACAGCTGGCTTTCCCTCGGGGAGGCTGCAAACTTATCACAGCATGCATTTGTGTCCCTGCCGTCGCTGAACAGCGCAAATGTAGGGGAGAGAAAAGACTGCGGCCTTGCTCCCGGTGAGCACAACGGCTGAGGGCGTCAATGATAATAGAGGGCAGAGAAATAGGCCCATTTGGTGGCCGGTTTTCAAAGGGCCCTGCAGTAGGCACAGGCTAAGCCGTGTATAAAAGGCCTCCCTGCCGCCGCCTCAATTGCTTACGGCCATACCACTCTGAACACGCCCGATCTCGTCCGATCTCGGAAGCTAAGCAGGGTCGGGCCTGGTTAGTACTTGGATGGGAGACCGCCTGGGAATACCAGGTGCTGTAAGCTTTTTCATCTTTCTAGGCAGCAGAGGGCGCTGCTCCCTCTCCGGGGGAGACAGGGGGCCTCCAACAACAGTGCTGGCCAGCGGCAGTGCAGTCACTTTTGCAGAGGAAGGACAAGGACGACATCACGTCCCGTGTGCCAGCAACAGCTGGCTTTCCCTCGGGGAGGCTGCAAACTTATCACAGCATGCATTTGTGTCCCTGCCGTCGCTGAACAGCGCAAATGTAGGGGAGAGAAAAGACTGCGGCCTTGCTCCCGGTGAGCACAACGGCTGAGGGCGTCAATGATAATAGAGGGCAGAGAAATAGGCCCATTTGGTGGCCGGTTTTCAAAAGGCCCTGCAGTAGGCACAGGCTAAGCCGTGTATAAAAGGCCTCCCTGCCGCTGCCTCAATTGCTTACGGCCATACCACTCTGAACACGCCCGATCTCGTTCGAACTCGGAAGCTAAGCAGGGTCGGGCCTGGTTAGTACTTGGATGAGAGACCGCCTGGGAATACCAGGTGCTGTAAGCTTTTTCATCTTTCTAGGCAGCAGAGGGCGCTGCTCCCTCTCCGGGGGAGACAGGGGGCCTCCAACAACAGTGCTGGCCAGCGGCAGTGCAGTCACTTTTGCAGAGGAAGTACAAGGACGACATCACGTCCCGTGTGCCAGCAACAGCTGGCTTTCCCTCGGGGAGGCTGCAAACTTATCACAGCATGCATTTGTGTCCCTGCCGTCGCTGAACAGCGCAAATGTAGGGGAGAGAAAAGACTGCGGCCTTGCTCCCGGTGAGCACAACGGCTGAGGGCGTCAATGATAATAGAGGGCAGAGAAATAGGCCCATTTGGTGGCCGGTTTTCAAAAGGCCCTGCAGTAGGCACAGGCTAAGCCGTGTATAAAAGGCCTCCCTGCCGCCGCCTCAATTGCTTACGGCCATACCACTCTGAACACGCCTGATCTCGTCCGATCTCGGAAGCTAAGCAGGGTCGGGCCTGGTTAGTACTTGGATGGGAGACCGCCTGGGAATACCAGGTGCTGTAAGCTTTTTCATCTTTCTAGGCAGCAGAGGGCGCTGCTCCCTCTCCGGGGGAGACAGGGGGCCTCCAACAACAGTGCTGGCCAGCGGCAGTGCAGTCACTTTTGCAGAGGAAGTACAAGGACGACATCACGTCCCGTGTGCCAGCAACAGCTGGCTTTCCCTCGGGGAGGCTGCAAACTTATCACAGCATGCATTTGTGTCCCTGCCGTCGCTGAACAGCGCAAATGTAGGGGAGAGAAAAGACTGCGGCCTTGCTCCCGGTGAGCACAACGGCTGAGGGCGTCAATGATAATAGAGGGCAGAGAAATAGGCCCATTTGGTGGCCGGTTTTCAAAAGGCCCTGCAGTAGGCACAGGCTAAGCCGTGTATAAAAGGCCTCCCTGCCGCCGCCTCAATTGCTTACGGCCATACCACTCTGAACACGCCCGATCTCGTCCGATCTCGGAAGCTAAGCAGGGTCGGGCCTGGTTAGTACTTGGATGGGAGACCGCCTGGGAATACCAGGTGCTGTAAGCTTTTTCATCTTTCTAGGCAGCAGAGGGCGCTGCTCCCTCTCCGGGGGAGACAGGGGGCCTCCAACAACAGTGCTGGCCAGCGGCAGTGCAGTCACTTTTGCAGAGGAAGTACAAGGACGACATCACGTCCCGTGTGCCAGCAACAGCTGGCTTTCCCTCGGGGAGGCTGCAAACTTATCACAGCATGCATTTGTGTCCCTGCCGTCGCTGAACAGCGCAAATGTAGGGGAGAGAAAAGACTGCGGCCTTGCTCCCGGTGAGCACAACGGCTGAGGGCGTCAATGATAATAGAGGGCAGAGAAATAGGCCCATTTGGTGGCCGGTTTTCAAAAGGCCCTGCAGTAGGCACAGGCTAAGCCGTGTATAAAAGGCCTCCCTGCCGCCCCCTCAATTGCTTACGGCCATACCACTCTGAACACGCCCGATCTCGTCTGATCTCGGAAGCTAAGCAGGGTCGGGCCTGGTTAGTACTTGGATGGGAGACCGCCTGGGAATACCAGGTGCTGTAAGCTTTTTCATCTTTCTAGGCAGCAGAGGGCGCTGCTCCCTCTCCGGGGGAGACAGGGGGCCTCCAACAACAGTGCTGGCCAGCGGCAGTGCAGTCACTTTTGCAGAGGAAGTACAAGGACGACATCACGTCCCGTGTGCCAGCAACAGCTGGCTTTCCCTCGGGGAGGCTGCAAACTTATCACAGCATGCATTTGTGTCCCTGCCGTCGCTGAACAGCGCAAATGTAGGGGAGAGAAAAGACTGCGGCCTTGCTCCCGGTGAGCACAACAGCTGAGGGCGTCAATGATAATAGAGGGCAGAGAAATAGGCCCATTTGGTGGCCGGTTTTCAAAGGGCCCTGCAGTAGGCACAGGCTAAGCCGTGTATAAAAGGCCTCCCTGCCGCCGCCTCAATTGCTTACGGCCATACCACTCTGAACACGCCCGATCTCGTCCGATCTCGGAAGCTAAGCAGGGTCGGGCCTGGTTAGTACTTGGATGGGTGACCGCCTGGGAATACCAGGTGCTTTTTGCTTTTTCATCTTTCTAGGCAGCAGAGGGCGCTGCTCCCTCTCCGGGGGAGACAGGGGGCCTCCAACAACAGTGCTGGCCAGCGGCAGTGCAGTCACTTTTGCAGAGGAAGTACAAGGACGACATCACGTCCCGTGTGCCAGCAACAGCTGGCTTTCCCTCGGGGAGGCTGCAAACTTATCACAGCATGCATTTGTGTCCCTGCCGTCGCTGAACAGCGCAAATGTAGGGGAGAGAAAAGACTGCGGCCTTGCTCCCGGTGAGCACAACGGCTGAGGGCGTCAATGATAATAGAGGGCAGAGAAATAGGCCCATTTGGTGGCCGGTTTTCAAAGGGCCCTGCAGTAGGCACAGGCTAAGCCGTGTATAAAAGGCCTCCCTGCCGCCGCCTCAATTGCTTACGGCCATACCACTCTGAACACGCCCGATCTCGTCCGATCTCGGAAGCTAAGCAGGGTCGGGCCTGGTTAGTACTTGGATGGGAGACCGCCTGGGAATACCAGGTGCTGTAAGCTTTTTCATCTTTCTAGGCAGCAGAGGGCGCTGCTCCCTCTCCGGGGGAGACAGGGGGCCTCCAACAACAGTGCTGGCCAGCGGCAGTGCAGTCACTTTTGCAGAGGAAGGACAAGGACGACATCACGTCCCGTGTGCCAGCAACAGCTGGCTTTCCCTCGGGGAGGCTGCAAACTTATCACAGCATGCATTTGTGTCCCTGCCGTCGCTGAACAGCGCAAATGTAGGGGAGAGAAAAGACTGCGGCCTTGCTCCCGGTGAGCACAACGGCTGAGGGCGTCAATGATAATAGAGGGCAGAGAAATAGGCCCATTTGGTGGCCGGTTTTCAAAAGGCCCTGCAGTAGGCACAGGCTAAGCCGTGTATAAAAGGCCTCCCTGCCGCTGCCTCAATTGCTTACGGCCATACCACTCTGAACACGCCCGATCTCGTCCGAACTCGGAAGCTAAGCAGGGTCGGGCCTGGTTAGTACTTGGATGAGAGACCGCCTGGGAATACCAGGTGCTGTAAGCTTTTTCATCTTTCTAGGCAGCAGAGGGCGCTGCTCCCTCTCCGGGGGAGACAGGGGGCCTCCAACAACAGTGCTGGCCAGCGGCAGTGCAGTCACTTTTGCAGAGGAAGTACAAGGACGACATCACGTCCCGTGTGCCAGCAACAGCTGGCTTTCCCTCGGGGAGGCTGCAAACTTATCACAGCATGCATTTGTGTCCCTGCCGTCGCTGAACAGCGCAAATGTAGGGGAGAGAAAAGACTGCGGCCTTGCTCCCGGTGAGCACAACGGCTGAGGGCGTCAATGATAATAGAGGGCAGAGAAATAGGCCCATTTGGTGGCCGGTTTTCAAAAGGCCCTGCAGTAGGCACAGGCTAAGCCGTGTATAAAAGGCCTCCCTGCCGCCGCCTCAATTGCTTACGGCCATACCACTCTGAACACGCCCGATCTCGTCCGATCTCGGAAGCTAAGCAGGGTCGGGCCTGGTTAGTACTTGGATGGGAGACCGCCTGGGAATACCAGGTGCTGTAAGCTTTTTCATCTTTCTAGGCAGCAGAGGGCGCTGCTCCCTCTCCGGGGGAGACAGGGGGCCTCCAACAACAGTGCTGGCCAGCGGCAGTGCAGTCACTTTTGCAGAGGAAGTACAAGGACGACATCACGTCCCGTGTGCCAGCAACAGCTGGCTTTCCCTCGGGGAGGCTGCAAACTTATCACAGCATGCATTTGTGTCCCTGCCGTCGCTGAACAGCGCAAATGTAGGGGAGAGAAAAGACTGCGGCCTTGCTCCCGGTGAGCACAACGGCTGAGGGCGTCAATGATAATAGAGGGCAGAGAAATAGGCCCATTTGGTGGCCGGTTTTCAAAAGGCCCTGCAGTAGGCACAGGCTAAGCCGTGTATAAAAGGCCTCCCTGCCGCCGCCTCAATTGCTTACGGCCATACCACTCTGAACACGCCCGATCTCGTCCGATCTCGGAAGCTAAGCAGGGTCGGGCCTGGTTAGTACTTGGATGGGAGACCGCCTGGGAATACCAGGTGCTGTAAGCTTTTTCATCTTTCTAGGCAGCAGAGGGCGCTGCTCCCTCTCCGGGGGAGACAGGGGGCCTCCAACAACAGTGCTGGCCAGCGGCAGTGCAGTCACTTTTGCAGAGGAAGTACAAGGACGACATCACGTCCCGTGTGCCAGCAACAGCTGGCTTTCCCTCGGGGAGGCTGCAAACTTATCACAGCATGCATTTGTGTCCCTGCCGTCGCTGAACAGCGCAAATGTAGGGGAGAGAAAAGACTGCGGCCTTGCTCCCGGTGAGCACAACGGCTGAGGGCGTCAATGATAATAGAGGGCAGAGAAATAGGCCCATTTGGTGGCCGGTTTTCAAAAGGCCCTGCAGTAGGCACAGGCTAAGCCGTGTATAAAAGGCCTCCCTGCCGCCCCCTCAATTGCTTACGGCCATACCACTCTGAACACGCCCGATCTCGTCTGATCTCGGAAGCTAAGCAGGGTCGGGCCTGGTTAGTACTTGGATGGGAGACCGCCTGGGAATACCAGGTGCTGTAAGCTTTTTCATCTTTCTAGGCAGCAGAGGGCGCTGCTCCCTCTCCGGGGGAGACAGGGGGCCTCCAACAACAGTGCTGGCCAGCGGCAGTGCAGTCACTTTTGCAGAGGAAGTACAAGGACAACATCACGTCCCGTGTGCCAGCAACAGCTGGCTTTCCCTCGGGGAGGCTGCAAACTTATCACAGCATGCATTTGTGTCCCTGCCGTCGCTGAACAGCGCAAATGTAGGGGAGAGAAAAGACTGCGGCCTTGCTCCCGGTGAGCACAACAGCTGAGGGCGTCAATGATAATAGAGGGCAGAGAAATAGGCCCATTTGGTGGCCGGTTTTCAAAGGGCCCTGCAGTAGGCACAGGCTAAGCCGTGTATAAAAGGCCTCCCTGCCGCCGCCTCAATTGCTTACGGCCATACCACTCTGAACACGCCCGATCTCGTCCGATCTCGGAAGCTAAGCAGGGTCGGGCCTGGTTAGTACTTGGATGGGTGACCGCCTGGGAATACCAGGTGCTTTTTGCTTTTTCATCTTTCTAGGCAGCAGAGGGCGCTGCTCCCTCTCCGGGGGAGACAGGGGGCCTCCAACAACAGTGCTGGCCAGCGGCAGTGCAGTCACTTTTGCAGAGGAAGTACAAGGACGACATCACGTCCCGTGTGCCAGCAACAGCTGGCTTTCCCTCGGGGAGGCTGCAAACTTATCACAGCATGCATTTGTGTCCCTGCCGTCGCTGAACAGCGCAAATGTAGGGGAGAGAAAAGACTGCGGCCTTGCTCCCGGTGAGCACAACGGCTGAGGGCGTCAATGATAATAGAGGGCAGAGAAATAGGCCCATTTGGTGGCCGGTTTTCAAAGGGCCCTGCAGTAGGCACAGGCTAAGCCGTGTATAAAAGGCCTCCCTGCCGCCGCCTCAATTGCTTACGGCCATACCACTCTGAACACGCCCGATCTCGTCCGATCTCGGAAGCTAAGCAGGGTCGGGCCTGGTTAGTACTTGGATGGGAGACCGCCTGGGAATACCAGGTGCTGTAAGCTTTTTCATCTTTCTAGGCAGCAGAGGGCGCTGCTCCCTCTCCGGGGGAGACAGGGGGCCTCCAACAACAGTGCTGGCCAGCGGCAGTGCAGTCACTTTTGCAGAGGAAGGACAAGGACGACATCACGTCCCGTGTGCCAGCAACAGCTGGCTTTCCCTCGGGGAGGCTGCAAACTTATCACAGCATGCATTTGTGTCCCTGCCGTCGCTGAACAGCGCAAATGTAGGGGAGAGAAAAGACTGCGGCCTTGCTCCCGGTGAGCACAACGGCTGAGGGCGTCAATGATAATAGAGGGCAGAGAAATAGGCCCATTTGGTGGCCGGTTTTCAAAAGGCCCTGCAGTAGGCACAGGCTAAGCCGTGTATAAAAGGCCTCCCTGCCGCTGCCTCAATTGCTTACGGCCATACCACTCTGAACACGCCCGATCTCGTCCGAACTCGGAAGCTAAGCAGGGTCGGGCCTGGTTAGTACTTGGATGAGAGACCGCCTGGGAATACCAGGTGCTGTAAGCTTTTTCATCTTTCTAGGCAGCAGAGGGCGCTGCTCCCTCTCCGGGGGAGACAGGGGGCCTCCAACAACAGTGCTGGCCAGCGGCAGTGCAGTCACTTTTGCAGAGGAAGTACAAGGACGACATCACGTCCCGTGTGCCAGCAACAGCTGGCTTTCCCTCGGGGAGGCTGCAAACTTATCACAGCATGCATTTGTGTCCCTGCCGTCGCTGAACAGCGCAAATGTAGGGGAGAGAAAAGACTGCGGCCTTGCTCCCGGTGAGCACAACGGCTGAGGGCGTCAATGATAATAGAGGGCAGAGAAATAGGCCCATTTGGTGGCCGGTTTTCAAAAGGCCCTGCAGTAGGCACAGGCTAAGCCGTGTATAAAAGGCCTCCCTGCCGCCGCCTCAATTGCTTACGGCCATACCACTCTGAACACGCCCGATCTCGTCCGATCTCGGAAACTAAGCAGGGTCGGGCCTGGTTAGTACTTGGATGGGAGACCGCCTGGGAATACCAGGTGCTGTAAGCTTTTTCATCTTTCTAGGCAGCAGAGGGCGCTGCTCCCTCTCCGGGGGAGACAGGGGGCCTCCAACAACAGTGCTGGCCAGCGGCAGTGCAGTCACTTTTGCAGAGGAAGTACAAGGACGACATCACGTCCCGTGTGCCAGCAACAGCTGGCTTTCCCTCGGGGAGGCTGCAAACTTATCACAGCATGCATTTGTGTCCCTGCCGTCGCTGAACAGCGCAAATGTAGGGGAGAGAAAAGACTGCGGCCTTGCTCCCGGTGAGCACAACGGCTGAGGGCGTCAATGATAATAGAGGGCAGAGAAATAGGCCCATTTGGTGGCCGGTTTTCAAAAGGCCCTGCAGTAGGCACAGGCTAAGCCGTGTATAAAAGGCCTCCCTGCCGCCGCCTCAATTGCTTACGGCCATACCACTCTGAACACGCCCGATCTCGTCCGATCTCGGAAGCTAAGCAGGGTCGGGCCTGGTTAGTACTTGGATGGGAGACCGCCTGGGAATACCAGGTGCTGTAAGCTTTTTCATCTTTCTAGGCAGCAGAGGGCGCTGCTCCCTCTCCGGGGGAGACAGGGGGCCTCCAACAACAGTGCTGGCCAGCGGCAGTGCAGTCACTTTTGCAGAGGAAGTACAAGGACGACATCACGTCCCGTGTGCCAGCAACAGCTGGCTTTCCCTCGGGGAGGCTGCAAACTTATCACAGCATGCATTTGTGTCCCTGCCGTCGCTGAACAGCGCAAATGTAGGGGAGAGAAAAGACTGCGGCCTTGCTCCCGGTGAGCACAACGGCTGAGGGCGTCAATGATAATAGAGGGCAGAGAAATAGGCCCATTTGGTGGCCGGTTTTCAAAAGGCCCTGCAGTAGGCACAGGCTAAGCCGTGTATAAAAGGCCTCCCTGCCGCCGCCTCAATTGCTGACGGCCATACCACTCTGAACACGCCCGATCTCGTCCGATCTCGGAAGCTAAGCAGGGTCGGGCCTGGTTAGTACTTGGATGGGAGACCGCCTGGGAATACCAGGTGCTGTAAGCTTTTTCATCTTTCTAGGCAGCAGAGGGCGCTGCTCCCTCTCCGGGGGAGACAGGGGGCCTCCAACAACAGTGCTGGCCAGCGGCAGTGCAGTCACTTTTGCAGAGGAAGTACAAGGACGACATCACGTCCCGTGTGCCAGCAACAGCTGGCTTTCCCTCGGGGAGGCTGCAAACTTATCACAGCATGCATTTGTGTCCCTGCCGTCGCTGAACAGCGCAAATGTAGGGGAGAGAAAAGACTGCGGCCTTGCTCCCGGTGAGCACAACGGCTGAGGGCGTCAATGATAATAGAGGGCAGAGAAATAGGCCCATTTGGTGGCCGGTTTTCAAAGGGCCCTGCAGTAGGCACAGGCTAAGCCGTGTATAAAAGGCCTCCCTGCCGCCGCCTCAATTGCTTACGGCCATACCACTCTGAACACGCCCGATCTCGTCCGATCTCGGAAGCTAAGCAGGGTCGGGCCTGGTTAGTACTTGGATGGGAGACCGCCTGGGAATACCAGGTGCTGTAAGCTTTTTCATCTTTCTAGGCAGCAGAGGGCGCTGCTCCCTCTCCGGGGGAGACAGGGGGCCTCCAACAACAGTGCTGGCCAGCGGCAGTGCAGTCACTTTTGCAGAGGAAGTACAAGGACGACATCACGTCCCGTGTGCCAGCAACAGCTGGCTTTCCCTCGGGGAGGCTGCAAACTTATCACAGCATGCATTTGTGTCCCTGCCGTCGCTGAACAGCGCAAATGTAGGGGAGAGAAAAGACTGCGGCCTTGCTCCCGGTGAGCACAACGGCTGAGGGCGTCAATGATAATAGAGGGCAGAGAAATAGGCCCATTTGGTGGCCGGTTTTCAAAGGGCCCTGCAGTAGGCACAGGCTAAGCCGTGTATAAAAGGCCTCCCTGCCGCCGCCTCAATTGCTTACGGCCATACCACTCTGAACACGCCCGATCTCGTCCGATCTCGGAAGCTAAGCAGGGTCGGGCCTGGTTAGTACTTGGATGGGAGACCGCCTGGGAATACCAGGTGCTGTAAGCTTTTTCATCTTTCTAGGCAGCAGAGGGCGCTGCTCCCTCTCCGGGGGAGACAGGGGGCCTCCAACAACAGTGCTGGCCAGCGGCAGTGCAGTCACTTTTGCAGAGGAAGTACAAGGACGACATCACGTCCCGTGTGCCAGCAACAGCTGGCTTTCCCTCGGGGAGGCTGCAAACTTATCACAGCATGCATTTGTGTCCCTGCCGTCGCTGAACAGCGCAAATGTAGGGGAGAGAAAAGACTGCGGCCTTGCTCCCGGTGAGCACAACGGCTGAGGGCGTCAATGATAATAGAGGGCAGAGAAATAGGCCCATTTGGTGGCCGGTTTTCAAAGGGCCCTGCAGTAGGCACAGGCTAAGCCGTGTATAAAAGGCCTCCCTGCCGCCGCCTCAATTGCTTACGGCCATACCACTCTGAACACGCCCGATCTCGTCCGATCTCGGAAGCTAAGCAGGGTCGGGCCTGGTTAGTACTTGGATGGGAGACCGCCTGGGAATACCAGGTGCTGTAAGCTTTTTCATCTTTCTAGGCAGCAGAGGGCGCTGCTCCCTCTCCGGGGGAGACAGGGGGCCTCCAACAACAGTGCTGGCCAGCGGCAGTGCAGTCACTTTTGCAGAGGAAGTACAAGGACGACATCACGTCCCGTGTGCCAGCAACAGCTGGCTTTCCCTCGGGGAGGCTGCAAACTTATCACAGCATGCATTTGTGTCCCTGCCGTCGCTGAACAGCGCAAATGTAGGGGAGAGAAAAGACTGCGGCCTTGCTCCCGGTGAGCACAACGGCTGAGGGCGTCAATGATAATAGAGGGCAGAGAAATAGGCCCATTTGGTGGCCGGTTTTCAAAGGGCCCTGCAGTAGGCACAGGCTAAGCCGTGTATAAAAGGCCTCCCTGCCGCCGCCTCAATTGCTTACGGCCATACCACTCTGAACACGCCCGATCTCGTCCGATCTCGGAAGCTAAGCAGGGTCGGGCCTGGTTAGTACTTGGATGGGAGACCGCCTGGGAATACCAGGTGCTGTAAGCTTTTTCATCTTTCTAGGCAGCAGAGGGCGCTGCTCCCTCTCCGGGGGAGACAGGGGGCCTCCAACAACAGTGCTGGCCAGCGGCAGTGCAGTCACTTTTGCAGAGGAAGTACAAGGACGACATCACGTCCCGTGTGCCAGCAACAGCTGGCTTTCCCTCGGGGAGGCTGCAAACTTATCACAGCATGCATTTGTGTCCCTGCCGTCGCTGAACAGCGCAAATGTAGGGGAGAGAAAAGACTGCGGCCTTGCTCCCGGTGAGCACAACGGCTGAGGGCGTCAATGATAATAGAGGGCAGAGAAATAGGCCCATTTGGTGGCCGGTTTTCAAAGGGCCCTGCAGTAGGCACAGGCTAAGCCGTGTATAAAAGGCCTCCCTGCCGCCGCCTCAATTGCTTACGGCCATACCACTCTGAACACGCCCGATCTCGTCAGATCTCGGAAGCTAAGCAGGGTCGGGCCTGGTTAGTACTTGGATGGGAGACCGCCTGGGAATACCAGGTGCTGTAAGCTCTTTCATCTTTCTAGGCAGCAGAGGGCGCTGCTCCCTCTCCGGGGGAGACAGGGGGCCTCCAACAACAGTGCTGGCCAGCGGCAGTGCAGTCACTTTTGCAGAGGAAGTACAAGGACGACATCACGTCCCGTGTGCCAGCAACAGCTGGCTTTCCCTCGGGGAGGCTGCAAACTTATCACAGCATGCATTTGTGTCCCTGCCGTCGCTGAACAGCGCAAATGTAGGGGAGAGAAAAGACTGCGGCCTTGCTCCCGGTGAGCACAACGGCTGAGGGCGTCAATGATAATAGAGGGCAGAGAAATAGGCCCATTTGGTGGCCGGTTTTCAAAGGGCCCTGCAGTAGGCACAGGCTAAGCCGTGTATAAAAGGCCTCCCTGCCGCCGCCTCAATTGCTTACGGCCATACCACTCTGAACACGCCCGATCTCGTCCGATCTCGGAAGCTAAGCAGGGTCGGGCCTGGTTAGTACTTGGATGGGAGACCGCCTGGGAATACCAGGTGCTGTAAGCTTTTTCATCTTTCTAGGCAGCAGAGGGCGCTGCTCCCTCTCCGGGGGAGACAGGGGGCCTCCAACAACAGTGCTGGCCAGCGGCAGTGCAGTCACTTTTGCAGAGGAAGTACAAGGACGACATCACGTCCCGTGTGCCAGCAACAGCTGGCTTTCCCTCGGGGAGGCTGCAAACTTATCACAGCATGCATTTGTGTCCCTGCCGTCGCTGAACAGCGCAAATGTAGGGGAGAGAAAAGACTGCGGCCTTGCTCCCGGTGAGCACAACGGCTGAGGGCGTCAATGATAATAGAGGGCAGAGAAATAGGCCCATTTGGTGGCCGGTTTTCAAAGGGCCCTGCAGTAGGCACAGGCTAAGCCGTGTATAAAAGGCCTCCCTGCCGCCGCCTCAATTGCTTACGGCCATACCACTCTGAACACGCCCGATCTCGTCCGATCTCGGAAGCTAAGCAGGGTCGGGCCTGGTTAGTACTTGGATGGGAGACCGCCTGGGAATACCAGGTGCTGTAAGCTTTTTCATCTTTCTAGGCAGCAGAGGGCGCTGCTCCCTCTCCGGGGGAGACAGGGGGCCTCCAACAACAGTGCTGGCCAGCGGCAGTGCAGTCACTTTTGCAGAGGAAGTACAAGGACGACATCACGTCCCGTGTGCCAGCAACAGCTGGCTTTCCCTCGGGGAGGCTGCAAACTTATCACAGCATGCATTTGTGTCCCTGCCGTCGCTGAACAGCGCAAATGTAGGGGAGAGAAAAGACTGCGGCCTTGCTCCCGGTGAGCACAACGGCTGAGGGCGTCAATGATAATAGAGGGCAGAGAAATAGGCCCATTTGGTGGCCGGTTTTCAAAGGGCCCTGCAGTAGGCACAGGCTAAGCCGTGTATAAAAGGCCTCCCTGCCGCCGCCTCAATTGCTTACGGCCATACCACTCTGAACACGCCCGATCTCGTCCGATCTCGGAAGCTAAGCAGGGTCGGGCCTGGTTAGTACTTGGATGGGAGACCGCCTGGGAATACCAGGTGCTGTAAGCTTTTTCATCTTTCTAGGCAGCAGAGGGCGCTGCTCCCTCTCCGGGGGAGACAGGGGGCCTCCAACAACAGTGCTGGCCAGCGGCAGTGCAGTCACTTTTGCAGAGGAAGTACAAGGACGACATCACGTCCCGTGTGCCAGCAACAGCTGGCTTTCCCTCGGGGAGGCTGCAAACTTATCACAGCATGCATTTGTGTCCCTGCCGTCGCTGAACAGCGCAAATGTAGGGGAGAGAAAAGACTGCGGCCTTGCTCCCGGTGAGCACAACGGCTGAGGGCGTCAATGATAATAGAGGGCAGAGAAATAGGCCCATTTGGTGGCCGGTTTTCAAAAGGCCCTGCAGTAGGCACAGGCTAAGCCGTGTATAAAAGGCCTCCCTGCCGCCGCCTCAATTGCTTACGGCCATACCACTCTGAACACGCCCGATCTCGTCCGAACTCGGAAGCTAAGCAGGGTCGGGCCTGGTTAGTACTTGGATGGGAGACCGCCTGGGAATACCAGGTGCTGTAAGCTTTTTCATCTTTCTAGGCAGCAGAGGGCGCTGCTCCCTCTCCGGGGGAGACAGGGGGCCTCCAACAACAGTGCTGGCCAGCGGCAGTGCAGTCACTTTTGCAGAGGAAGTACAAGGACGACATCACGTCCCGTGTGCCAGCAACAGCTGGCTTTCCCTCGGGGAGGCTGCAAACTTATCACAGCATGCATTTGTGTCCCTGCCGTCGCTGAACAGCGCAAATGTAGGGGAGAGAAAAGACTGCGGCCTTGCTCCCGGTGAGCACAACGGCTGAGGGCGTCAATGATAATAGAGGGCAGAGAAATAGGCCCATTTGGTGGCCGGTTTTCAAAGGGCCCTGCAGTAGGCACAGGCTAAGCCGTGTATAAAAGGCCTCCCTGCCGCCGCCTCAATTGCTTACGGCCATACCACTCTGAACACGCCCGATCTCGTCCGATCTCGGAAGCTAAGCAGGGTCGGGCCTGGTTAGTACTTGGATGGGAGACCGCCTGGGAATACCAGGTGCTGTAAGCTTTTTCATCTTTCTAGGCAGCAGAGGGCGCTGCTCCCTCTCCGGGGGAGACAGGGGGCCTCCAACAACAGTGCTGGCCAGCGGCAGTGCAGTCACTTTTGCAGAGGAAGTACAAGGACGACATCACGTCCCGTGTGCCAGCAACAGCTGGCTTTCCCTCGGGGAGGCTGCAAACTTATCACAGCATGCATTTGTGTCCCTGCCGTCGCTGAACAGCGCAAATGTAGGGGAGAGAAAAGACTGCGGCCTTGCTCCCGGTGAGCACAACGGCTGAGGGCGTCAATGATAATAGAGGGCAGAGAAATAGGCCCATTTGGTGGCCGGTTTTCAAAAGGCCCTGCAGTAGGCACAGGCTAAGCCGTGTATAAAAGGCCTCCCTGCCGCCGCCTCAATTGCTTACGGCCATACCACTCTGAACACGCCCGATCTCGTCCGATCTCGGAAGCTAAGCAGGGTCGGGCCTGGTTAGTACTTGGATGGGAGACCGCCTGGGAATACCAGGTGCTGTAAGCTTTTTCATCTTTCTAGGCAGCAGAGGGCGCTGCTCCCTCTCCGGGGGAGACAGGGGGCCTCCAACAACAGTGCTGGCCAGCGGCAGTGCAGTCACTTTTGCAGAGGAAGTACAAGGACGACATCACGTCCCGTGTGCCAGCAACAGCTGGCTTTCCCTCGGGGAGGCTGCAAACTTATCACAGCATGCATTTGTGTCCCTGCCGTCGCTGAACAGCGCAAATGTAGGGGAGAGAAAAGACTGCGGCCTTGCTCCCGGTGAGCACAACGGCTGAGGGCGTCAAT
This sequence comes from Centroberyx gerrardi, assembly GCF_048128805.1. Taxonomy (NCBI): domain Eukaryota; kingdom Metazoa; phylum Chordata; class Actinopteri; order Beryciformes; family Berycidae; genus Centroberyx; species Centroberyx gerrardi. The sequence continues at coordinate 24,152,499 of NC_136006.1, read as the reverse complement.
GATAATAGAGGGCAGAGAAATAGGCCCATTTGGTGGCCGGTTTTCAAAGGGCCCTGCAGTAGGCACAGGCTAAGCCGTGTATAAAAGGCCTCCCTGCCGCCGCCGCCTCAATTGCTTACGGCCATACCACTCTGAACACGCCCGATCTCGTCCGATCTCGGAAGCTAAGCAGGGTCGGGCCTGGTTAGTACTTGGATGGGAGAACGCCTGGGAATACCAGGTGCTGTAAGCTTTTTCATCTTTCTAGGCAGCAGAGGGCGCTGCTCCCTCTCCGGGGGAGACAGGGGGCCTCCAACAACAGTGCTGGCCAGCGGCAGTGCAGTCACTTTTGCAGAGGAAGTACAAGGACGACATCACGTCCCGTGTGCCAGCAACAGCTGGCTTTCCCTCGGGGAGGCTGCAAACTTATCACAGCATGCATTTGTGTCCCTGCCGTCGCTGAACAGCGCAAATGTAGGGGAGAGAAAAGACTGCGGCCTTGCTCCCGGTGAGCACAACGGCTGAGGGCGTCAATGATAATAGAGGGCAGAGAAATAGGCCCATTTGGTGGCCGGTTTTCAAAGGGCCCTGCAGTAGGCACAGGCTAAGCCGTGTATAAAAGGCCTCCCTGCCGCCGCCTCAATTGCTTACGGCCATACCACTCTGAACACGCCCGATCTCGTCCGATCTCGGAAGCTAAGCAGGGTCGGGCCTGGTTAGTACTTGGATGGGAGACCGCCTGGGAATACCAGGTGCTGTAAGCTCTTTCATCTTTCTAGGCAGCAGAGGGCGCTGCTCCCTCTCCGGGGGAGACAGGGGGCCTCCAACAACAGTGCTGGCCAGCGGCAGTGCAGTCACTTTTGCAGAGGAAGTACAAGGACGACATCACGTCCCGTGTGCCAGCAACAGCTGGCTTTCCCTCGGGGAGGCTGCAAACTTATCACAGCATGCATTTGTGTCCCTGCCGTCGCTGAACAGCGCAAATGTAGGGGAGAGAAAAGACTGCGGCCTTGCTCCCGGTGAGCACAACGGCTGAGGGCGTCAATGATAATAGAGGGCAGAGAAATAGGCCCATTTGGTGGCCGGTTTTCAAAGGGCCCTGCAGTAGGCACAGGCTAAGCCGTGTATAAAAGGCCTCCCTGCCGCCGCCTCAATTGCTTACGGCCATACCACTCTGAACACGCCCGATCTCGTCCGATCTCGGAAGCTAAGCAGGGTCGGGCCTGGTTAGTACTTGGATGGGAGACCGCCTGGGAATACCAGGTGCTGTAAGCTTTTTCATCTTTCTAGGCAGCAGAGGGCGCTGCTCCCTCTCCGGGGGAGACAGGGGGCCTCCAACAACAGTGCTGGCCAGCGGCAGTGCAGTCACTTTTGCAGAGGAAGTACAAGGACGACATCACGTCCCGTGTGCCAGCAACAGCTGGCTTTCCCTCGGGGAGGCTGCAAACTTATCACAGCATGCATTTGTGTCCCTGCCGTCGCTGAACAGCGCAAATGTAGGGGAGAGAAAAGACTGCGGCCTTGCTCCCGGTGAGCACAACGGCTGAGGGCGTCAATGATAATAGAGGGCAGAGAAATAGGCCCATTTGGTGGCCGGTTTTCAAAGGGCCCTGCAGTAGGCACAGGCTAAGCCGTGTATAAAAGGCCTCCCTGCCGCCGCCTCAATTGCTTACGGCCATACCACTCTGAACACGCCCGATCTCGTCCGATCTCGGAAGCTAAGCAGGGTCGGGCCTGGTTAGTACTTGGATGGGAGACCGCCTGGGAATACCAGGTGCTGTAAGCTTTTTCATCTTTCTAGGCAGCAGAGGGCGCTGCTCCCTCTCCGGGGGAGACAGGGGGCCTCCAACAACAGTGCTGGCCAGCGGCAGTGCAGTCACTTTTGCAGAGGAAGTACAAGGACGACATCACGTCCCGTGTGCCAGCAACAGCTGGCTTTCCCTCGGGGAGGCTGCAAACTTATCACAGCATGCATTTGTGTCCCTGCCGTCGCTGAACAGCGCAAATGTAGGGGAGAGAAAAGACTGCGGCCTTGCTCCCGGTGAGCACAACGGCTGAGGGCGTCAATGATAATAGAGGGCAGAGAAATAGGCCCATTTGGTGGCCGGTTTTCAAAGGGCCCTGCAGTAGGCACAGGCTAAGCCGTGTATAAAAGGCCTCCCTGCCGCCGCCTCAATTGCTTACGGCCATACCACTCTGAACACGCCCGATCTCGTCCGATCTCGGAAGCTAAGCAGGGTCGGGCCTGGTTAGTACTTGGATGGGAGACCGCCTGGGAATACCAGGTGCTGTAAGCTTTTTCATCTTTCTAGGCAGCAGAGGGCGCTGCTCCCTCTCCGGGGGAGACAGGGGGCCTCCAACAACAGTGCTGGCCAGCGGCAGTGCAGTCACTTTTGCAGAGGAAGTACAAGGACGACATCACGTCCCGTGTGCCAGCAACAGCTGGCTTTCCCTCGGGGAGGCTGCAAACTTATCACAGCATGCATTTGTGTCCCTGCCGTCGCTGAACAGCGCAAATGTAGGGGAGAGAAAAGACTGCGGCCTTGCTCCCGGTGAGCACAACGGCTGAGGGCGTCAATGATAATAGAGGGCAGAGAAATAGGCCCATTTGGTGGCCGGTTTTCAAAGGGCCCTGCAGTAGGCACAGGCTAAGCCGTGTATAAAAGGCCTCCCTGCCGCCGCCGCCTCAATTGCTTACGGCCATACCACTCTGAACACGCCCGATCTCGTCCGATCTCGGAAGCTAAGCAGGGTCGGGCCTGGTTAGTACTTGGATGGGAGACCGCCTGGGAATACCAGGTGCTGTAAGCTTTTTCATCTTTCGAGGCAGCAGAGGGCGCTGCTCCCTCTCCGGGGGAGACAGGGGGCCTCCAACAACAGTGCTGGCCAGCGGCAGTGCAGTCACTTTTGCAGAGGAAGTACAAGGACGACATCACGTCCCGTGTGCCAGCAACAGCTGGCTTTCCCTCGGGGAGGCTGCAAACTTATCACAGCATGCATTTGTGTCCCTGCCGTCGCTGAACAGCGCAAATGTAGGGGAGAGAAAAGACTGCGGCCTTGCTCCCGGTGAGCACAACGGCTGAGGGCGTCAATGATAATAGAGGGCAGAGAAATAGGCCCATTTGGTGGCCGGTTTTCAAAGGGCCCTGCAGTAGGCACAGGCTAAGCCGTGTATAAAAGGCCTCCCTGCCGCCGCCTCAATTGCTTACGGCCATACCACTCTGAACACGCCCGATCTCGTCCGATCTCGGAAGCTAAGCAGGGTCGGGCCTGGTTAGTACTTGGATGGGAGACCGCCTGGGAATACCAGGTGCTGTAAGCTTTTTCATCTTTCTAGGCAGCAGAGGGCGCTGCTCCCTCTCCGGGGGAGACAGGGGGCCTCCAACAACAGTGCTGGCCAGCGGCAGTGCAGTCACTTTTGCAGAGGAAGTACAAGGACGACATCACGTCCCGTGTGCCAGCAACAGCTGGCTTTCCCTCGGGGAGGCTGCAAACTTATCACAGCATGCATTTGTGTCCCTGCCGTCGCTGAACAGCGCAAATGTAGGGGAGAGAAAAGACTGCGGCCTTGCTCCCGGTGAGCACAACGGCTGAGGGCGTCAATGATAATAGAGGGCAGAGAAATAGGCCCATTTGGTGGCCGGTTTTCAAAAGGCCCTGCAGTAGGCACAGGCTAAGCCGTGTATAAAAGGCCTCCCTGCCGCCGCCTCAATTGCTTACGGCCATACCACTCTGAACACGCCCGATCTCGTCCGATCTCGGAAGCTAAGCAGGGTCGGGCCTGGTTAGTACTTGGATGGGAGACCGCCTGGGAATACCAGGTGCTGTAAGCTTTTTCATCTTTCTAGGCAGCAGAGGGCGCTGCTCCCTCTCCGGGGGAGACAGGGGGCCTCCAACAACAGTGCTGGCCAGCGGCAGTGCAGTCACTTTTGCAGAGGAAGTACAAGGACGACATCACGTCCCGTGTGCCAGCAACAGCTGGCTTTCCCTCGGGGAGGCTGCAAACTTATCACAGCATGCATTTGTGTCCCTGCCGTCGCTGAACAGCGCAAATGTAGGGGAGAGAAAAGACTGCGGCCTTGCTCCCGGTGAGCACAACGGCTGAGGGCGTCAATGATAATAGAGGGCAGAGAAATAGGCCCATTTGGTGGCCGGTTTTCAAAGGGCCCTGCAGTAGGCACAGGCTAAGCCGTGTATAAAAGGCCTCCCTGCCGCCGCCGCCTCAATTGCTTACGGCCATACCACTCTGAACACGCCCGATCTCGTCCGATCTCGGAAGCTAAGCAGGGTCGGGCCTGGTTAGTACTTGGATGGGAGAACGCCTGGGAATACCAGGTGCTGTAAGCTTTTTCATCTTTCTAGGCAGCAGAGGGCGCTGCTCCCTCTCCGGGGGAGACAGGGGGCCTCCAACAACAGTGCTGGCCAGCGGCAGTGCAGTCACTTTTGCAGAGGAAGTACAAGGACGACATCACGTCCCGTGTGCCAGCAACAGCTGGCTTTCCCTCGGGGAGGCTGCAAACTTATCACAGCATGCATTTGTGTCCCTGCCGTCGCTGAACAGCGCAAATGTAGGGGAGAGAAAAGACTGCGGCCTTGCTCCCGGTGAGCACAACGGCTGAGGGCGTCAATGATAATAGAGGGCAGAGAAATAGGCCCATTTGGTGGCCGGTTTTCAAAGGGCCCTGCAGTAGGCACAGGCTAAGCCGTGTATAAAAGGCCTCCCTGCCGCCGCCTCAATTGCTTACGGCCATACCACTCTGAACACGCCCGATCTCGTCCGATCTCGGAAGCTAAGCAGGGTCGGGCCTGGTTAGTACTTGGATGGGAGACCGCCTGGGAATACCAGGTGCTGTAAGCTTTTTCATCTTTCTAGGCAGCAGAGGGCGCTGCTCCCTCTCCGGGGGAGACAGGGGGCCTCCAACAACAGTGCTGGCCAGCGGCAGTGCAGTCACTTTTGCAGAGGAAGTACAAGGACGACATCACGTCCCGTGTGCCAGCAACAGCTGGCTTTCCCTCGGGGAGGCTGCAAACTTATCACAGCATGCATTTGTGTCCCTGCCGTCGCTGAACAGCGCAAATGTAGGGGAGAGAAAAGACTGCGGCCTTGCTCCCGGTGAGCACAACGGCTGAGGGCGTCAATGATAATAGAGGGCAGAGAAATAGGCCCATTTGGTGGCCGGTTTTCAAAGGGCCCTGCAGTAGGCACAGGCTAAGCCGTGTATAAAAGGCCTCCCTGCCGCCGCCGCCTCAATTGCTTACGGCCATACCACTCTGAACACGCCCGATCTCGTCCGATCTCGGAAGCTAAGCAGGGTCGGGCCTGGTTAGTACTTGGATGGGAGACCGCCTGGGAATACCAGGTGCTGTAAGCTTTTTCATCTTTCTAGGCAGCAGAGGGCGCTGCTCCCTCTCCGGGGGAGACAGGGGGCCTCCAACAACAGTGCTGGCCAGCGGCAGTGCAGTCACTTTTGCAGAGGAAGTACAAGGACGACATCACGTCCCGTGTGCCAGCAACAGCTGGCTTTCCCTCGGGGAGGCTGCAAACTTATCACAGCATGCATTTGTGTCCCTGCCGTCGCTGAACAGCGCAAATGTAGGGGAGAGAAAAGACTGCGGCCTTGCTCCCGGTGAGCACAACGGCTGAGGGCGTCAATGATAATAGAGGGCAGAGAAATAGGCCCATTTGGTGGCCGGTTTTCAAAGGGCCCTGCAGTAGGCACAGGCTAAGCCGTGTATAAAAGGCCTCCCTGCCGCCGCCTCAATTGCTTACGGCCATACCACTCTGAACACGCCCGATCTCGTCCGATCTCGGAAGCTAAGCAGGGTCGGGCCTGGTTAGTACTTGGATGGGAGACCGCCTGGGAATACCAGGTGCTGTAAGCTTTTTCATCTTTCTAGGCAGCAGAGGGCGCTGCTCCCTCTCCGGGGGAGACAGGGGGCCTCCAACAACAGTGCTGGCCAGCGGCAGTGCAGTCACTTTTGCAGAGGAAGTACAAGGACGACATCACGTCCCGTGTGCCAGCAACAGCTGGCTTTCCCTCGGGGAGGCTGCAAACTTATCACAGCATGCATTTGTGTCCCTGCCGTCGCTGAACAGCGCAAATGTAGGGGAGAGAAAAGACTGCGGCCTTGCTCCCGGTGAGCACAACGGCTGAGGGCGTCAATGATAATAGAGGGCAGAGAAATAGGCCCATTTGGTGGCCGGTTTTCAAAGGGCCCTGCAGTAGGCACAGGCTAAGCCGTGTATAAAAGGCCTCCCTGCCGCCGCCTCAATTGCTTACGGCCATACCACTCTGAACACGCCCGATCTCGTCCGATCTCGGAAGCTAAGCAGGGTCGGGCCTGGTTAGTACTTGGATGGGAGACCGCCTGGGAATACCAGGTGCTGTAAGCTTTTTCATCTTTCTAGGCAGCAGAGGGCGCTGCTCCCTCTCCGGGGGAGACAGGGGGCCTCCAACAACAGTGCTGGCCAGCGGCAGTGCAGTCACTTTTGCAGAGGAAGTACAAGGACGACATCACGTCCCGTGTGCCAGCAACAGCTGGCTTTCCCTCGGGGAGGCTGCAAACTTATCACAGCATGCATTTGTGTCCCTGCCGTCGCTGAACAGCGCAAATGTAGGGGAGAGAAAAGACTGCGGCCTTGCTCCCGGTGAGCACAACGGCTGAGGGCGTCAATGATAATAGAGGGCAGAGAAATAGGCCCATTTGGTGGCCGGTTTTCAAAGGGCCCTGCAGTAGGCACAGGCTAAGCCGTGTATAAAAGGCCTCCCTGCCGCCGCCTCAATTGCTTACGGCCATACCACTCTGAACACGCCCGATCTCGTCCGATCTCGGAAGCTAAGCAGGGTCGGGCCTGGTTAGTACTTGGATGGGAGACCGCCTGGGAATACCAGGTGCTGTAAGCTTTTTCATCTTTCTAGGCAGCAGAGGGCGCTGCTCCCTCTCCGGGGGAGACAGGGGGCCTCCAACAACAGTGCTGGCCAGCGGCAGTGCAGTCACTTTTGCAGAGGAAGTACAAGGACGACATCACGTCCCGTGTGCCAGCAACAGCTGGCTTTCCCTCGGGGAGGCTGCAAACTTATCACAGCATGCATTTGTGTCCCTGCCGTCGCTGAACAGCGCAAATGTAGGGGAGAGAAAAGACTGCGGCCTTGCTCCCGGTGAGCACAACGGCTGAGGGCGTCAATGATAATAGAGGGCAGAGAAATAGGCCCATTTGGTGGCCGGTTTTCAAAGGGCCCTGCAGTAGGCACAGGCTAAGCCGTGTATAAAAGGCCTCCCTGCCGCCGCCGCCTCAATTGCTTACGGCCATACCACTCTGAACACGCCCGATCTCGTCCGATCTCGGAAGCTAAGCAGGGTCGGGCCTGGTTAGTACTTGGATGGGAGACCGCCTGGGAATACCAGGTGCTGTAAGCTTTTTCATCTTTCTAGGCAGCAGAGGGCGCTGCTCCCTCTCCGGGGGAGACAGGGGGCCTCCAACAACAGTGCTGGCCAGCGGCAGTGCAGTCACTTTTGCAGAGGAAGTACAAGGACGACATCACGTCCCGTGTGCCAGCAACAGCTGGCTTTCCCTCGGGGAGGCTGCAAACTTATCACAGCATGCATTTGTGTCCCTGCCGTCGCTGAACAGCGCAAATGTAGGGGAGAGAAAAGACTGCGGCCTTGCTCCCGGTGAGCACAACGGCTGAGGGCGTCAATGATAATAGAGGGCAGAGAAATAGGCCCATTTGGTGGCCGGTTTTCAAAGGGCCCTGCAGTAGGCACAGGCTAAGCCGTGTATAAAAGGCCTCCCTGCCGCCGCCTCAATTGCTTACGGCCATACCACTCTGAACACGCCCGATCTCGTCCGATCTCGGAAGCTAAGCAGGGTCGGGCCTGGTTAGTACTTGGATGGGAGACCGCCTGGGAATACCAGGTGCTGTAAGCTTTTTCATCTTTCTAGGCAGCAGAGGGCGCTGCTCCCTCTCCGGGGGAGACAGGGGGCCTCCAACAACAGTGCTGGCCAGCGGCAGTGCAGTCACTTTTGCAGAGGAAGTACAAGGACGACATCACGTCCCGTGTGCCAGCAACAGCTGGCTTTCCCTCGGGGAGGCTGCAAACTTATCACAGCATGCATTTGTGTCCCTGCCGTCGCTGAACAGCGCAAATGTAGGGGAGAGAAAAGACTGCGGCCTTGCTCCCGGTGAGCACAACGGCTGAGGGCGTCAATGATAATAGAGGGCAGAGAAATAGGCCCATTTGGTGGCCGGTTTTCAAAGGGCCCTGCAGTAGGCACAGGCTAAGCCGTGTATAAAAGGCCTCCCTGCCGCCGCCTCAATTGCTTACGGCCATACCACTCTGAACACGCCCGATCTCGTCCGATCTCGGAAGCTAAGCAGGGTCGGGCCTGGTTAGTACTTGGATGGGAGACCGCCTGGGAATACCAGGTGCTGTAAGCTTTTTCATCTTTCTAGGCAGCAGAGGGCGCTGCTCCCTCTCCGGGGGAGACAGGGGGCCTCCAACAACAGTGCTGGCCAGCGGCAGTGCAGTCACTTTTGCAGAGGAAGTACAAGGACGACATCACGTCCCGTGTGCCAGCAACAGCTGGCTTTCCCTCGGGAAGGCTGCAAACTTATCACAGCATGCATTTGTGTCCCTGCCGTCGCTGAACAGCGCAAATGTAGGGGAGAGAAAAGACTGCGGCCTTGCTCCCGGTGAGCACAACGGCTGAGGGCGTCAATGATAATAGAGGGCAGAGAAATAGGCCCATTTGGTGGCCGGTTTTCAAAGGGCCCTGCAGTAGGCACAGGCTAAGCCGTGTATAAAAGGCCTCCCTGCCGCCGCCGCCTCAATTGCTTACGGCCATACCACTCTGAACACGCCCGATCTCGTCCGATCTCGGAAGCTAAGCAGGGTCGGGCCTGGTTAGTACTTGGATGGGAGACCGCCTGGGAATACCAGGTGCTGTAAGCTTTTTCATCTTTCTAGGCAGCAGAGGGCGCTGCTCCCTCTCCGGGGGAGACAGGGGGCCTCCAACAACAGTGCTGGCCAGCGGCAGTGCAGTCACTTTTGCAGAGGAAGTACAAGGACGACATCACGTCCCGTGTGCCAGCAACAGCTGGCTTTCCCTCGGGGAGGCTGCAAACTTATCACAGCATGCATTTGTGTCCCTGCCGTCGCTGAACAGCGCAAATGTAGGGGAGAGAAAAGACTGCGGCCTTGCTCCCGGTGAGCACAACGGCTGAGGGCGTCAATGATAATAGAGGGCAGAGAAATAGGCCCATTTGGTGGCCGGTTTTCAAAGGGCCCTGCAGTAGGCACAGGCTAAGCCGTGTATAAAAGGCCTCCCTGCCGCCGCCTCAATTGCTTACGGCCATACCACTCTGAACACGCCCGATCTCGTCCGATCTCGGAAGCTAAGCAGGGTCGGGCCTGGTTAGTACTTGGATGGGAGACCGCCTGGGAATACCAGGTGCTGTAAGCTTTTTCATCTTTCTAGGCAGCAGAGGGCGCTGCTCCCTCTCCGGGGGAGACAGGGGGCCTCCAACAACAGTGCTGGCCAGCGGCAGTGCAGTCACTTTTGCAGAGGAAGTACAAGGACGACATCACGTCCCGTGTGCCAGCAACAGCTGGCTTTCCCTCGGGGAGGCTGCAAACTTATCACAGCATGCATTTGTGTCCCTGCCGTCGCTGAACAGCGCAAATGTAGGGGAGAGAAAAGACTGCGGCCTTGCTCCCGGTGAGCACAACGGCTGAGGGCGTCAATGATAATAGAGGGCAGAGAAATAGGCCCATTTGGTGGCCGGTTTTCAAAGGGCCCTGCAGTAGGCACAGGCTAAGCCGTGTATAAAAGGCCTCCCTGCCGCCGCCGCCTCAATTGCTTACGGCCATACCACTCTGAACACGCCCGATCTCGTCCGATCTCGGAAGCTAAGCAGGGTCGGGCCTGGTTAGTACTTGGATGGGAGACCGCCTGGGAATACCAGGTGCTGTAAGCTTTTTCATCTTTCTAGGCAGCAGAGGGCGCTGCTCCCTCTCCGGGGGAGACAGGGGGCCTCCAACAACAGTGCTGGCCAGCGGCAGTGCAGTCACTTTTGCAGAGGAAGTACAAGGACGACATCACGTCCCGTGTGCCAGCAACAGCTGGCTTTCCCTCGGGGAGGCTGCAAACTTATCACAGCATGCATTTGTGTCCCTGCCGTCGCTGAACAGCGCAAATGTAGGGGAGAGAAAAGACTGCGGCCTTGCTCCCGGTGAGCACAACGGCTGAGGGCGTCAATGATAATAGAGGGCAGAGAAATAGGCCCATTTGGTGGCCGGTTTTCAAAGGGCCCTGCAGTAGGCACAGGCTAAGCCGTGTATAAAAGGCCTCCCTGCCGCCGCCTCAATTGCTTACGGCCATACCACTCTGAACACGCCCGATCTCGTCCGATCTCGGAAGCTAAGCAGGGTCGGGCCTGGTTAGTACTTGGATGGGAGACCGCCTGGGAATACCAGGTGCTGTAAGCTTTTTCATCTTTCTAGGCAGCAGAGGGCGCTGCTCCCTCTCCGGGGGAGACAGGGGGCCTCCAACAACAGTGCTGGCCAGCGGCAGTGCAGTCACTTTTGCAGAGGAAGTACAAGGACGACATCACGTCCCGTGTGCCAGCAACAGCTGGCTTTCCCTCGGGGAGGCTGCAAACTTATCACAGCATGCATTTGTGTCCCTGCCGTCGCTGAACAGCGCAAATGTAGGGGAGAGAAAAGACTGCGGCCTTGCTCCCGGTGAGCACAACGGCTGAGGGCGTCAATGATAATAGAGGGCAGAGAAATAGGCCCATTTGGTGGCCGGTTTTCAAAGGGCCCTGCAGTAGGCACAGGCTAAGCCGTGTATAAAAGGCCTCCCTGCCGCCGCCTCAATTGCTTACGGCCATACCACTCTGAACACGCCCGATCTCGTCCGATCTCGGAAGCTAAGCAGGGTCGGGCCTGGTTAGTACTTGGATGGGAGACCGCCTGGGAATACCAGGTGCTGTAAGCTTTTTCATCTTTCTAGGCAGCAGAGGGCGCTGCTCCCTCTCCGGGGGAGACAGGGGGCCTCCAACAACAGTGCTGGCCAGCGGCAGTGCAGTCACTTTTGCAGAGGAAGTACAAGGACGACATCACGTCCCGTGTGCCAGCAACAGCTGGCTTTCCCTCGGGGAGGCTGCAAACTTATCACAGCATGCATTTGTGTCCCTGCCGTCGCTGAACAGCGCAAATGTAGGGGAGAGAAAAGACTGCGGCCTTGCTCCCGGTGAGCACAACGGCTGAGGGCGTCAATGATAATAGAGGGCAGAGAAATAGGCCCATTTGGTGGCCGGTTTTCAAAGGGCCCTGCAGTAGGCACAGGCTAAGCCGTGTATAAAAGGCCTCCCTGCCGCCGCCGCCTCAATTGCTTACGGCCATACCACTCTGAACACGCCCGATCTCGTCCGATCTCGGAAGCTAAGCAGGGTCGGGCCTGGTTAGTACTTGGATGGGAGACCGCCTGGGAATACCAGGTGCTGTAAGCTTTTTCATCTTTCTAGGCAGCAGAGGGCGCTGCTCCCTCTCCGGGGGAGACAGGGGGCCTCCAACAACAGTGCTGGCCAGCGGCAGTGCAGTCACTTTTGCAGAGGAAGTACAAGGACGACATCACGTCCCGTGTGCCAGCAACAGCTGGCTTTCCCTCGGGGAGGCTGCAAACTTATCACAGCATGCATTTGTGTCCCTGCCGTCGCTGAACAGCGCAAATGTAGGGGAGAGAAAAGACTGCGGCCTTGCTCCCGGTGAGCACAACGGCTGAGGGCGTCAATGATAATAGAGGGCAGAGAAATAGGCCCATTTGGTGGCCGGTTTTCAAAGGGCCCTGCAGTAGGCACAGGCTAAGCCGTGTATAAAAGGCCTCCCTGCCGCCGCCTCAATTGCTTACGGCCATACCACTCTGAACACGCCCGATCTCGTCCGATCTCGGAAGCTAAGCAGGGTCGGGCCTGGTTAGTACTTGGATGGGAGACCGCCTGGGAATACCAGGTGCTGTAAGCTTTTTCATCTTTCTAGGCAGCAGAGGGCGCTGCTCCCTCTCCGGGGGAGACAGGGGGCCTCCAACAACAGTGCTGGCCAGCGGCAGTGCAGTCACTTTTGCAGAGGAAGTACAAGGACGACATCACGTCCCGTGTGCCAGCAACAGCTGGCTTTCCCTCGGGGAGGCTGCAAACTTATCACAGCATGCATTTGTGTCCCTGCCGTCGCTGAACAGCGCAAATGTAGGGGAGAGAAAAGACTGCGGCCTTGCTCCCGGTGAGCACAACGGCTGAGGGCGTCAATGATAATAGAGGGCAGAGAAATAGGCCCATTTGGTGGCCGGTTTTCAAAGGGCCCTGCAGTAGGCACAGGCTAAGCCGTGTATAAAAGGCCTCCCTGCCGCCGCCTCAATTGCTTACGGCCATACCACTCTGAACACGCCCGATCTCGTCCGATCTCGGAAGCTAAGCAGGGTCGGGCCTGGTTAGTACTTGGATGGGAGACCGCCTGGGAATACCAGGTGCTGTAAGCTTTTTCATCTTTCTAGGCAGCAGAGGGCGCTGCTCCCTCTCCGGGGGAGACAGGGGGCCTCCAACAACAGTGCTGGCCAGCGGCAGTGCAGTCACTTTTGCAGAGGAAGTACAAGGACGACATCACGTCCCGTGTGCCAGCAACAGCTGGCTTTCCCTCGGGGAGGCTGCAAACTTATCACAGCATGCATTTGTGTCCCTGCCGTCGCTGAACAGCGCAAATGTAGGGGAGAGAAAAGACTGCGGCCTTGCTCCCGGTGAGCACAACGGCTGAGGGCGTCAATGATAATAGAGGGCAGAGAAATAGGCCCATTTGGTGGCCGGTTTTCAAAGGGCCCTGCAGTAGGCACAGGCTAAGCCGTGTATAAAAGGCCTCCCTGCCGCCGCCTCAATTGCTTACGGCCATACCACTCTGAACACGCCCGATCTCGTCCGATCTCGGAAGCTAAGCAGGGTCGGGCCTGGTTAGTACTTGGATGGGAGACCGCCTGGGAATACCAGGTGCTGTAAGCTTTTTCATCTTTCTAGGCAGCAGAGGGCGCTGCTCCCTCTCCGGGGGAGACAGGGGGCCTCCAACAACAGTGCTGGCCAGCGGCAGTGCAGTCACTTTTGCAGAGGAAGTACAAGGACGACATCACGTCCCGTGTGCCAGCAACAGCTGGCTTTCCCTCGGGGAGGCTGCAAACTTATCACAGCATGCATTTGTGTCCCTGCCGTCGCTGAACAGCGCAAATGTAGGGGAGAGAAAAGACTGCGGCCTTGCTCCCGGTGAGCACAACGGCTGAGGGCGTCAATGATAATAGAGGGCAGAGAAATAGGCCCATTTGGTGGCCGGTTTTCAAAGGGCCCTGCAGTAGGCACAGGCTAAGCCGTGTATAAAAGGCCTCCCTGCCGCCGCCGCCTCAATTGCTTACGGCCATACCACTCTGAACACGCCCGATCTCGTCCGATCTCGGAAGCTAAGCAGGGTCGGGCCTGGTTAGTACTTGGATGGGAGACCGCCTGGGAATACCAGGTGCTGTAAGCTTTTTCATCTTTCTAGGCAGCAGAGGGCGCTGCTCCCTCTCCGGGGGAGACAGGGGGCCTCCAACAACAGTGCTGGCCAGCGGCAGTGCAGTCACTTTTGCAGAGGAAGTACAAGGACGACATCACGTCCCGTGTGCCAGCAACAGCTGGCTTTCCCTCGGGGAGGCTGCAAACTTATCACAGCATGCATTTGTGTCCCTGCCGTCGCTGAACAGCGCAAATGTAGGGGAGAGAAAAGACTGCGGCCTTGCTCCCGGTGAGCACAACGGCTGAGGGCGTCAATGATAATAGAGGGCAGAGAAATAGGCCCATTTGGTGGCCGGTTTTCAAAGGGCCCTGCAGTAGGCACAGGCTAAGCCGTGTATAAAAGGCCTCCCTGCCGCCGCCTCAATTGCTTACGGCCATACCACTCTGAACACGCCCGATCTCGTCCGATCTCGGAAGCTAAGCAGGGTCGGGCCTGGTTAGTACTTGGATGGGAGACCGCCTGGGAATACCAGGTGCTGTAAGCTTTTTCATCTTTCTAGGCAGCAGAGGGCGCTGCTCCCTCTCCGGGGGAGACAGGGGGCCTCCAACAACAGTGCTGGCCAGCGGCAGTGCAGTCACTTTTGCAGAGGAAGTACAAGGACGACATCACGTCCCGTGTGCCAGCAACAGCTGGCTTTCCCTCGGGGAGGCTGCAAACTTATCACAGCATGCATTTGTGTCCCTGCCGTCGCTGAACAGCGCAAATGTAGGGGAGAGAAAAGACTGCGGCCTTGCTCCCGGTGAGCACAACGGCTGAGGGCGTCAATGATAATAGAGGGCAGAGAAATAGGCCCATTTGGTGGCCGGTTTTCAAAGGGCCCTGCAGTAGGCACAGGCTAAGCCGTGTATAAAAGGCCTCCCTGCCGCCGCCTCAATTGCTTACGGCCATACCACTCTGAACACGCCCGATCTCGTCCGATCTCGGAAGCTAAGCAGGGTCGGGCCTGGTTAGTACTTGGATGGGAGACCGCCTGGGAATACCAGGTGCTGTAAGCTTTTTCATCTTTCTAGGCAGCAGAGGGCGCTGCTCCCTCTCCGGGGGAGACAGGGGGCCTCCAACAACAGTGCTGGCCAGCGGCAGTGCAGTCACTTTTGCAGAGGAAGTACAAGGACGACATCACGTCCCGTGTGCCAGCAACAGCTGGCTTTCCCTCGGGGAGGCTGCAAACTTATCACAGCATGCATTTGTGTCCCTGCCGTCGCTGAACAGCGCAAATGTAGGGGAGAGAAAAGACTGCGGCCTTGCTCCCGGTGAGCACAACGGCTGAGGGCGTCAATGATAATAGAGGGCAGAGAAATAGGCCCATTTGGTGGCCGGTTTTCAAAGGGCCCTGCAGTAGGCACAGGCTAAGCCGTGTATAAAAGGCCTCCCTGCCGCCGCCTCAATTGCTTACGGCCATACCACTCTGAACACGCCCGATCTCGTCCGATCTCGGAAGCTAAGCAGGGTCGGGCCTGGTTAGTACTTGGATGGGAGACCGCCTGGGAATACCAGGTGCTGTAAGCTTTTTCATCTTTCTAGGCAGCAGAGGGCGCTGCTCCCTCTCCGGGGGAGACAGGGGGCCTCCAACAACAGTGCTGGCCAGCGGCAGTGCAGTCACTTTTGCAGAGGAAGTACAAGGACGACATCACGTCCCGTGTGCCAGCAACAGCTGGCTTTCCCTCGGGGAGGCTGCAAACTTATCACAGCATGCATTTGTGTCCCTGCCGTCGCTGAACAGCGCAAATGTAGGGGAGAGAAAAGACTGCGGCCTTGCTCCCGGTGAGCACAACGGCTGAGGGCGTCAATGATAATAGAGGGCAGAGAAATAGACCCATTTGGTGGCCGGTTTTCAAAGGGCCCTGCAGTAGGCACAGGCTAAGCCGTGTATAAAAGGCCTCCCTGCCGCCGCCTCAATTGCTTACGGCCATACCACTCTGAACACGCCCGATCTCGTCCGATCTCGGAAGCTAAGCAGGGTCGGGCCTGGTTAGTACTTGGATGGGAGACCGCCTGGGAATACCAGGTGCTGTAAGCTTTTTCATCTTTCTAGGCAGCAGAGGGCGCTGCTCCCTCTCCGGGGGAGACAGGGGGCCTCCAACAACAGTGCTGGCCAGCGGCAGTGCAGTCACTTTTGCAGAGGAAGTACAAGGACGACATCACGTCCCGTGTGCCAGCAACAGCTGGCTTTCCCTCGGGGAGGCTGCAAACTTATCACAGCATGCATTTGTGTCCCTGCCGTCGCTGAACAGCGCAAATGTAGGGGAGAGAAAAGACTGCGGCCTTGCTCCCGGTGAGCACAACGGCTGAGGGCGTCAATGATAATAGAGGGCAGAGAAATAGGCCCATTTGGTGGCCGGTTTTCAAAGGGCCCTGCAGTAGGCACAGGCTAAGCCGTGTATAAAAGGCCTCCCTGCCGCCGCCTCAATTGCTTACGGCCATACCACTCTGAACACGCCCGATCTCGTCCGATCTCGGAAGCTAAGCAGGGTCGGGCCTTGTTAGTACTTGGATGGGAGACCGCCTGGGAATACCAGGTGCTGTAAGCTTTTTCATCTTTCTAGGCAGCAGAGGGCGCTGCTCCCTCTCCGGGGGAGACAGGGGGCCTCCAACAACAGTGCTGGCCAGCGGCAGTGCAGTCACTTTTGCAGAGGAAGTACAAGGACGACATCACGTCCCGTGTGCCAGCAACAGCTGGCTTTCCCTCGGGGAGGCTGCAAACTTATCACAGCATGCATTTGTGTCCCTGCCGTCGCTGAACAGCGCAAATGTAGGGGAGAGAAAAGACTGCGGCCTTGCTCCCGGTGAGCACAACGGCTGAGGGCGTCAATGATAATAGAGGGCAGAGAAATAGGCCCATTTGGTGGCCGGTTTTCAAAAGGCCCTGCAGTAGGCACAGGCTAAGCCGTGTATAAAAGGCCTCCCTGCCGCCGCCTCAATTGCTTACGGCCATACCACTCTGAACACGCCCGATCTCGTCCGATCTCGGAAGCTAAGCAGGGTCGGGCCTGGTTAGTACTTGGATGGGAGACCGCCTGGGAATACCAGGTGCTGTAAGCTTTTTCATCTTTCTAGGCAGCAGAGGGCGCTGCTCCCTCTCCGGGGGAGACAGGGGGCCTCCAACAACAGTGCTGGCCAGCGGCAGTGCAGTCACTTTTGCAGAGGAAGTACAAGGACGACATCACGTCCCGTGTGCCAGCAACAGCTGGCTTTCCCTCGGGGAGGCTGCAAACTTATCACAGCATGCATTTGTGTCCCTGCCGTCGCTGAACAGCGCAAATGTAGGGGAGAGAAAAGACTGCGGCCTTGCTCCCGGTGAGCACAACGGCTGAGGGCGTCAATGATAATAGAGGGCAGAGAAATAGGCCCATTTGGTGGCCGGTTTTCAAAAGGCCCTGCAGTAGGCACAGGCTAAGCCGTGTATAAAAGGCCTCCCTGCCGCCGCCTCAATTGCTTACGGCCATACCACTCTGAACACGCCCGATCTCGTCCGATCTCGGAAGCTAAGCAGGGTCGGGCCTGGTTAGTACTTGGATGGGAGACCGCCTGGGAATACCAGGTGCTGTAAGCTTTTTCATCTTTCTAGGCAGCAGAGGGCGCTGCTCCCTCTCCGGGGGAGACAGGGGGCCTCCAACAACAGTGCTGGCCAGCGGCAGTGCAGTCACTTTTGCAGAGGAAGTACAAGGACGACATCACGTCCCGTGTGCCAGCAACAGCTGGCTTTCCCTCGGGGAGGCTGCAAACTTATCACAGCATGCATTTGTGTCCCTGCCGTCGCTGAACAGCGCAAATGTAGGGGAGAGAAAAGACTGCGGCCTTGCTCCCGGTGAGCACAATGGCTGAGGGCGTCAATGATAATAGAGGGCAGAGAAATAGGCCCATTTGGTGGCCGGTTTTCAAAGGGCCCTGCAGTAGGCACAGGCTAAGCCGTGTATAAAAGGCCTCCCTGCCGCCGCCTCAATTGCTTACGGCCATACCACTCTGAACACGTCCGATCTCGGAAGCTAAGCAGGGTCGGGCCTGGTTAGTACTTGGATGGGAGACCGCCTGGGAATACCAGGTGCTGTAAGCTTTTTCATCTTTCTAGGCAGCAGAGGGCGCTGCTCCCTCTCCGGGGGAGACAGGGGGCCTCCAACAACAGTGCTGGCCAGCGGCAGTGCAGTCACTTTTGCAGAGGAAGTACAAGGACGACATCACGTCCCGTGTGCCAGCAACAGCTGGCTTTCCCTCGGGGAGGCTGCAAACTTATCACAGCATGCATTTGTGTCCCTGCCGTCGCTGAACAGCGCAAATGTAGGGGAGAGAAAAGACTGCAGCCTTGCTCCCGGTGAGCACAACGGCTGAGGGCGTCAATGATAATAGAGGGCAGAGAAATAGGCCCATTTGGTGGCCGGTTTTCAAAGTGCCCTGCAGTAGGCACAGGCTAAGCCGTGTATAAAAGGCCTCCCTGCCGCCGCCTCAATTGCTTACGGCCATACCACTCTGAACACGCCCGATCTCGTCCGATCTCGGAAGCTAAGCAGGGTCGGGCCTGGTTAGTACTTGGATGGGAGACCGCCTGGGAATACCAGGTGCTGTAAGCTTTTTCATCTTTCTAGGCAGCAGAGGGCGCTGCTCCCTCTCCGGGGGAGACAGGGGGCCTCCAACAACAGTGCTGGCCAGCGGCAGTGCAGTCACTTTTGCAGAGGAAGTACAAGGACGACATCACGTCCCGTGTGCCAGCAACAGCTGGCTTTCCCTCGGGGAGGCTGCAAACTTATCACAGCATGCATTTGTGTCCCTGCCGTCGCTGAACAGCGCAAATGTAGGGGAGAGAAAAGACTGCGGCCTTGCTCCCGGTGAGCACAACGGCTGAGGGCGTCAATGATAATAGAGGGCAGAGAAATAGGCCCATTTGGTGGCCGGTTTTCAAAGGGCCCTGCAGTAGGCACAGGCTAAGCCGTGTATAAAAGGCCTCCCTGCCGCCGCCTCAATTGCTTACGGCCATACCACTCTGAACACGCCCGATCTCGTCCGATCTCGGAAGCTAAGCAGGGTCGGGCCTGGTTAGTACTTGGATGGGAGACCGCCTGGGAATACCAGGTGCTGTAAGCTTTTTCATCTTTCTAGGCAGCAGAGGGCGCTGCTCCCTCTCCGGGGGAGACAGGGGGCCTCCAACAACAGTGCTGGCCAGCGGCAGTGCAGTCACTTTTGCAGAGGAAGTACAAGGACGACATCACGTCCCGTGTGCCAGCAACAGCTGGCTTTCCCTCGGGGAGGCTGCAAACTTATCACAGCATGCATTTGTGTCCCTGCCGTCGCTGAACAGCGCAAATGTAGGGGAGAGAAAAGACTGCGGCCTTGCTCCCGGTGAGCACAACGGCTGAGGGCGTCAATGATAATAGAGGGCAGAGAAATAGGCCCATTTGGTGGCCGGTTTTCAAAGGGCCCTGCAGTAGGCACAGGCTAAGCCGTGTATAAAAGGCCTCCCTGCCGCCGCCTCAAATGCTTACGGCCATACCACTCTGAACACGCCCGATCTCGTCCGATCTCGGAAGCTAAGCAGGGTCGGGCCTGGTTAGTACTTGGATGGGAGACCGCCTGGGAATACCAGGTGCTGTAAGCTTTTTCATCTTTCTAGGCAGCAGAGGGCGCTGCTCCCTCTCCGGGGGAGACAGGGGGCCTCCAACAACAGTGCTGGCCAGCGGCAGTGCAGTCACTTTTGCAGAGGAAGTACAAGGACGACATCACGTCCCGTGTGCCAGCAACAGCTGGCTTTCCCTCGGGGAGGCTGCAAACTTATCACAGCATGCATTTGTGTCCCTGCCGTCGCTGAACAGCGCAAATGTAGGGGAGAGAAAAGACTGCGGCCTTGCTCCCGGTGAGCACAACGGCTGAGGGCGTCAATGATAATAGAGGGCAGAGAAATAGGCCCATTTGGTGGCCGGTTTTCAAAGGGCCCTGCAGTAGGCACAGGCTAAGCCGTGTATAAAAGGCCTCCCTGCCGCCGCCTCAATTGCTTACGGCCATACCACTCTGAACACGCCCGATCTCGTCCGATCTCGGAAGCTAAGCAGGGTCGGGCCTGGTTAGTACTTGGATGGGAGACCGCCTGGGAATACCAGGTGCTGTAAGCTTTTTCATCTTTCTAGGCAGCAGAGGGCGCTGCTCCCTCTCCGGGGGAGACAGGGGGCCTCCAACAACAGTGCTGGCCAGCGGCAGTGCAGTCACTTTTGCAGAGGAAGTACAAGGACGACATCACGTCCCGTGTGCCAGCAACAGCTGGCTTTCCCTCGGGGAGGCTGCAAACTTATCACAGCATGCATTTGTGTCCCTGCCGTCGCTGAACAGCGCAAATGTAGGGGAGAGAAAAGACTGCGGCCTTGCTCCCGGTGAGCACAACGGCTGAGGGCGTCAATGATAATAGAGGGCAGAGAAATAGGCCCATTTGGTGGCCGGTTTTCAAAGGGCCCTGCAGTAGGCACAGGCTAAGCCGTGTATAAAAGGCCTCCCTGCCGCCGCCTCAATTGCTTACGGCCATACCACTCTGAACACGCCCGATCTCGTCCGATCTCGGAAGCTAAGCAGGGTCGGGCCTGGTTAGTACTTGGATGGGAGACCGCCTGGGAATACCAGGTGCTGTAAGCTTTTTCATCTTTCTAGGCAGCAGAGGGCGCTGCTCCCTCTCCGGGGGAGACAGGGGGCCTCCAACAACAGTGCTGGCCAGCGGCAGTGCAGTCACTTTTGCAGAGGAAGTACAAGGACGACATCACGTCCCGTGTGCCAGCAACAGCTGGCTTTCCCTCGGGGAGGCTGCAAACTTATCACAGCATGCATTTGTGTCCCTGCCGTCGCTGAACAGCGCAAATGTAGGGGAGAGAAAAGACTGCGGCCTTGCTCCCGGTGAGCACAACGGCTGAGGGCGTCAATGATAATAGAGGGCAGAGAAATAGGCCCATTTGGTGGCCGGTTTTCAAAGGGCCCTGCAGTAGGCACAGGCTAAGCCGTGTATAAAAGGCCTCCCTGCCGCCGCCTCAATTGCTTACGGCCATACCACTCTGAACACGCCCGATCTCGTCCGATCTCGGAAGCTAAGCAGGGTCTGGCCTGGTTAGTACTTGGATGGGAGACCGCCTGGGAATACCAGGTGCTGTAAGCTTTTTCATCTTTCTAGGCAGCAGAGGGCGCTGCTCCCTCTCCGGGGGAGACAGGGGGCCTCCAACAACAGTGCTGGCCAGCGGCAGTGCAGTCACTTTTGCAGAGGAAGTACAAGGACGACATCACGTCCCGTGTGCCAGCAACAGCTGGCTTTCCCTCGGGGAGGCTGCAAACTTATCACAGCATGCATTTGTGTCCCTGCCGTCGCTGAACAGCGCAAATGTAGGGGAGAGAAAAGACTGCGGCCTTGCTCCCGGTGAGCACAACGGCTGAGGGCGTCAATGATAATAGAGGGCAGAGAAATAGGCCCATTTGGTGGCCGGTTTTCAAAGGGCCCTGCAGTAGGCACAGGCTAAGCCGTGTATAAAAGGCCTCCCTGCCGCCGCCTCAATTGCTTACGGCCATACCACTCTGAACACGCCCGATCTCGTCCGATCTCGGAAGCTAAGCAGGGTCGGGCCTGGTTAGTACTTGGATGGGAGACCGCCTGGGAATACCAGGTGCTGTAAGCTTTTTCATCTTTCTAGGCAGCAGAGGGCGCTGCTCCCTCTCCGGGGGAGACAGGGGGCCTCCAACAACAGTGCTGGCCAGCGGCAGTGCAGTCACTTTTGCAGAGGAAGTACAAGGACGACATCACGTCCCGTGTGCCAGCAACAGCTGGCTTTCCCTCGGGGAGGCTGCAAACTTATCACAGCATGCATTTGTGTCCCTGCCGTCGCTGAACAGCGCAAATGTAGGGGAGAGAAAAGACTGCGGCCTTGCTCCCGGTGAGCACAACGGCTGAGGGCGTCAATGATAATAGAGGGCAGAGAAATAGGCCCATTTGGTGGCCGGTTTTCAAAGGGCCCTGCAGTAGGCACAGGCTAAGCCGTGTATAAAAGGCCTCCCTGCCGCCGCCTCAATTGCTTACGGCCATACCACTCTGAACACGCCCGATCTCGTCCGATCTCGGAAGCTAAGCAGGGTCGGGCCTGGTTAGTACTTGGATGGGAGACCGCCTGGGAATACCAGGTGCTGTAAGCTTTTTCATCTTTCTAGGCAGCAGAGGGCGCTGCTCCCTCTCCGGGGGAGACAGGGGGCCTCCAACAACAGTGCTGGCCAGCGGCAGTGCAGTCACTTTTGCAGAGGAAGTACAAGGACGACATCACGTCCCGTGTGCCAGCAACAGCTGGCTTTCCCTCGGGGAGGCTGCAAACTTATCACAGCATGCATTTGTGTCCCTGCCGTCGCTGAACAGCGCAAATGTAGGGGAGAGAAAAGACTGCGGCCTTGCTCCCGGTGAGCACAACGGCTGAGGGCGTCAATGATAATAGAGGGCAGAGAAATAGGCCCATTTGGTGGCCGGTTTTCAAAGGGCCCTGCAGTAGGCACAGGCTAAGCCGTGTATAAAAGGCCTCCCTGCCGCCGCCTCAATTGCTTACGGCCATACCACTCTGAACACGCCCGATCTCGTCCGATCTCGGAAGCTAAGCAGGGTCGGGCCTGGTTAGTACTTGGATGGGAGACCGCCTGGGAATACCAGGTGCTGTAAGCTTTTTCATCTTTCTAGGCAGCAGAGGGCGCTGCTCCCTCTCCGGGGGAGACAGGGGGCCTCCAACAACAGTGCTGGCCAGCGGCAGTGCAGTCACTTTTGCAGAGGAAGTACAAGGACGACATCACGTCCCGTGTGCCAGCAACAGCTGGCTTTCCCTCGGGGAGGCTGCAAACTTATCACAGCATGCATTTGTGTCCCTGCCGTCGCTGAACAGCGCAAATGTAGGGGGAGAGAAAAGACTGCGGCCTTGCTCCCGGTGAGCACAACGGCTGAGGGCGTCAATGATAATAGAGGGCAGAGAAATAGGCCCATTTGGTGGCCGGTTTTCAAAGGGCCCTGCAGTAGGCACAGGCTAAGCCGTGTATAAAAGGCCTCCCTGCCGCCGCCTCAATTGCTTACGGCCATACCACTCTGAACACCGCCCGATCTCGTCCGATCTCGGAAGCTAAGCAGGGTCGGGCCTGGTTAGTACTTGGATGGGAGACCGCCTGGGAATACCAGGTGCTGTAAGCTTTTTCATCTTTCTAGGCAGCAGAGGGCGCTGCTCCCTCTCCGGGGGAGACAGGGGGCCTCCAACAACAGTGCTGGCCAGCGGCAGTGCAGTCACTTTTGCAGAGGAAGTACAAGGACGACATCACGTCCCGTGTGCCAGCAACAGCTGGCTTTCCCTCGGGGAGGCTGCAAACTTATCACAGCATGCATTTGTGTCCCTGCCGTCGCTGGAACAGCGCAAATGTAGGGGAGAGAAAAGACTGCGGCCTTGCTCCCGGTGAGCACAACGGCTGAGGGCGTCAATGATAATAGAGGGCAGAGAAATAGGCCCATTTGGTGGCCGGTTTTCAAAGGGCCCCTGCAGTAGGCACAGGCTAAGCCGTGTAAAAAAGGCCTCCCTGCCGCCGCCTCAATTGCTTACGGCCATACCACTCTGAACACGCCCGATCTCGTCCGATCTCGGAAGCTAAGCAGGGTCGGGCCTGGTTAGTACTTGGATGGGAGACCGCCTGGGAATACCAGGTGCTGTAAGCTTTTTCATCTTTCTAGGCAGCAGAGGGCGCTGCTCCCTCTCCGGGGGAGACAGGGGGCCCTCCAACAACAGTGCTGGCCAGCGGCAGTGCAGTCACTTTTGCAGAGGAAGTACAAGGACGACATCACGTCCCGTGTGCCAGCAACAGCTGGCTTTCCCTCGGGGAGGCTGCAAACTTATCACAGCATGCATTTGTGTCCCTGCCGTCGCTGAACAGCGCAAATGTAGGGGAGAGAAAAGACTGCGGCCTTGCTCCCGGTGAGCACAACGGCTGAGGGCGTCAATGATAATAGAGGGCAGAGAAATAGGCCCATTTGGTGGCCGGTTTTCAAAGGGCCCTGCAGTAGGCACAGGCTAAGCCGTGTATAAAAGGCCCTCCCTGCCGCCGCCTCAATTGCTTACGGCCATACCACTCTGAACACGCCCGATCTCGTCCGATCTCGGAAGCTAAGCAGGGTCGGGCCTGGTTAGTACTTGGATGGGAGACCGCCTGGGAATACCAGGTGCTGTAAGCTTTTTCATCTTTCTAGGCAGCAGAGGGCGCTGCTCCCCTCTCCGTGGGGAGACAGGGGGCCTCCAACAACAGTGCTGGCCAGCGGCAGTGCAGTCACTTTTGCAGAGGAAGTACAAGGACGACATCACGTCCCGTGTGCCAGCAACAGCTGGCTTTCCCTCGGGGAGGCTGCAAACTTATCACAGCATGCATTTGTGTCCCTGCCGTCGCTGAACAGCGCAAATGTAGGGGAGAGAAAAGACTGCGGCCTTGCTCCCGGTGAGCACAACGGCTGAGGGCGTCAATGATAATAGAGGGCAGAGAAATAGGCCCATTTGGTGGCCGGTTTTCAAAGGGCCCTGCAGTAGGCACAGGCTAAGCCGTGTATAAAAGGCCTCCCTGCCCGCCGCCTCAATTGCTTACGGCCATACCACTCTGAACACGCCCGATCTCGTCCGATCTCGGAAGCTAAGCATTGTCGGGCCCTGGTTAGTACTTGGATGGGAGACCGCCTGGGAATACCAGGTGCTGTAAGCTTTTTCATCTTTCTAGGCAGCAGAGGGCGCTGCTCCCCTCTCCGGGGGAGACAGGGGGCCTCCAACAACAGTGCTGGCCAGCGGCAGTGCAGTCACTTTTGCAGAGGAAGTACAAGGACGACATCACGTCCCGTGTGCCAGCAACAGCTGGCTTTCCCTCGGGGAGGCTGCAAACTTATCACAGCATGCATTTGTGTCCCTGCCGTCGCTGAACAGCGCAAATGTAGGGGAGAGAAAAGACTGCGGCCTTGCTCCCGGTGAGCACAACGGCTGAGGGCGTCAATGATAAAAGAGGGCAGAGAAATAGGCCCATTTGGTGGCCGGTTTTCAAAGGGCCCTGCAGTAGGCACAGGCTAAGCCGTGTATAAAAGGCCTCCCTGCCGCCGCCTCAATTGCTTACGGCCATACCACTCTGAAACACGCCCGATCTCGTCCGATCTCGGAAGCTAAGCAGGGTCGGGCCTGGTTAGTACTTGGATGGGAGACCGCCTGGGAATACCAGGTGCTGTAAGCTTTTTCATCTTTCTAGGCAGCAGAGGGGCGCTGCTCCCTCTCCGGGTGGAGACAGGGGGCCTCCAACAACAGTGCTGGCCAGCGGCAGTGCAGTCACTTTTGCAGAGGAAGTACAAGGACGACATCACGTCCCGTGTGCCAGCAACAGCTGGCTTTCCCTCGGGGAGGCTGCAAACTTATCACAGCATGCATTTGTGTCCCTGCCGTCGCTGAACAGCGCAAATGTAGGGGAGAGAAAAGACTGCGGCCTTGCTTCCCGGTGAGCACAACGGCTGAGGGCGTCAATGATAATAGAGGGCAGAGAAATAGGCCCATTTGGTGGCCGGTTTTCAAAGGGCCCTGCAGTAGGCACAGGCTAAGCCGTGTATAAAAGGCCTCCCTGCCGCCGCCTCAATTGCTTACGGCCATACCACTCTGAACACGCCCGATCTCGTCCGATCTCGGAAGCTAAGCAGGGTCGGGCCTGGTTAGTACTTGGATGGGAGACCGCCTGGGAATACCAGGTGCTGTAAGCTTTTTCATCTTTCTAGGCAGCAGAGGGCGCTGCTCCCCTCTCCGGGGGAGACAGGGGGCCTCCAACAACAGTGCTGGCCAGCGGCAGTGCCAGTCACTTTTGCAGGAGCAAGTACAAGGACGACATCACGTCCCGTGTGCCAGCAACAGCTGGCTTTCCCTCGGGGAGGCTGCAAACTTATCACAGCATGCATTTGTGTCCCTGCCGTCGCTGAACAGCGCAAATGTAGGGGAGAGAAAAGACTGCGGCCTTGCTCCCGGTGAGCACAACGGCTGAGGGCGTCAATGATAATAGAGGGCAGAGAAATAGGCCCATTTGGTGGCCGGTTTTCAAAGGGCCCTGCAGTAGGCACAGGCTAAGCCGTGTATAAAAGGCCTCCCTGCCGCCGCCTCAATTGCTTACGGCCATACCACTCTGAACACGCCCGATCTCGTCCGATCTCGGAAGCTAAGCAGGGTCGGGCCTGGTTAGTACTTGGATGGGAGACCGCCTGGGAATACCAGGTGCTGTAAGCTTTTTCATCTTTCTAGGCAGCAGAGGGCGCTGCTCCCTCTCCGGGGGAGACAGGGGGCCTCCAACAACAGTGCTGGCCAGCGGCAGTGCAGTCACTTTTGCAGAGCAAGTACAAGGACGACATCACGTCCCGTGTGCCAGCAACAGCTGGCTTTCCCTCGGGGAGGCTGCAAACTTATCACAGCATGCATTTGTGTCCCTGCCGTCGCTGAACAGCGCAAATGTAGGGGAGAGAAAAGACTGCGGCCTTGCTCCCGGTGAGCACAACGGCTGAGGGCGTCAATGATAATAGAGGGCAGAGAAATAGGCCCATTTGGTGGCCGGTTTTCAAAGGGCCCTGCAGTAGGCACAGGCTAAGCCGTGTATAAAAGGCCTCCCTGCCGCCGCCTCAATTGCTTACGGCCATACCACTCTGAACACGCCCGATCTCGTCCGATCTCGGAAGCTAAGCAGGGTCGGGCCTGGTTAGTACTTGGATGGGAGACCGCCTGGGAATACCAGGTGCTGTAAGCTTTTTCATCTTTCTAGGCAGCAGAGGGCGCTGCTCCCTCTCCGGGGGAGACAGGGGGCCTCCAACAACAGTGCTGGCCAGCGGCAGTGCAGTCACTTTTGCAGAGGAAGTACAAGGACGACATCACGTCCCGTGTGCCAGCAACAGCTGGCTTTCCCTCGGGGAGGCTGCAAACTTATCACAGCATGCATTTGTGTCCCTGCCGTCGCTGAACAGCGCAAATGTAGGGGAGAGAAAAGACTGCGGCCTTGCTCCCGGTGAGCACAACGGCTGAGGGCGTCAATGATAATAGAGGGCAGAGAAATAGGCCCATTTGGTGGCCGGTTTTCAAAGGGCCCTGCAGTAGGCACAGGCTAAGCCGTGTATAAAAGGCCTCCCTGCCGCCGCCTCAATTGCTTACGGCCATACCACTCTGAACACGCCCGATCTCGTCCGATCTCGGAAGCTAAGCAGGGTCGGGCCTGGTTAGTACTTGGATGGGAGACCGCCTGGGAATACCAGGTGCTGTAAGCTTTTTCATCTTTCTAGGCAGCAGAGGGCGCTGCTCCCTCTCCGGGGGAGACAGGGGGCCTCCAACAACAGTGCTGGCCAGCGGCAGTGCAGTCACTTTTGCAGAGGAAGTACAAGGACGACATCACGTCCCGTGTGCCAGCAACAGCTGGCTTTCCCTCGGGGAGGCTGCAAACTTATCACAGCATGCATTTGTGTCCCTGCCGTCGCTGAACAGCGCAAATGTAGGGGAGAGAAAAGACTGCGGCCTTGCTCCCGGTGAGCACAACGGCTGAGGGCGTCAATGATAATAGAGGGCAGAGAAATAGGCCCATTTGGTGGCCGGTTTTCAAAGGGCCCTGCAGTAGGCACAGGCTAAGCCGTGTATAAAAGGCCTCCCTGCCGCCGCCTCAATTGCTTACGGCCATACCACTCTGAACACGCCCGATCTCGTCCGATCTCGGAAGCTAAGCAGGGTCGGGCCTGGTTAGTACTTGGATGGGAGACCGCCTGGGAATACCAGGTGCTGTAAGCTTTTTCATCTTTCTAGGCAGCAGAGGGCGCTGCTCCCTCTCCGGGGGAGACAGGGGGCCTCCAACAACAGTGCTGGCCAGCGGCAGTGCAGTCACTTTTGCAGAGGAAGTACAAGGACGACATCACGTCCCGTGTGCCAGCAACAGCTGGCTTTCCCTCGGGGAGGCTGCAAACTTATCACAGCATGCATTTGTGTCCCTGCCGTCGCTGAACAGCGCAAATGTAGGGGAGAGAAAAGACTGCGGCCTTGCTCCCGGTGAGCACAACGGCTGAGGGCGTCAATGATAATAGAGGGCAGAGAAATAGGCCCATTTGGTGGCCGGTTTTCAAAGGGCCCTGCAGTAGGCACAGGCTAAGCCGTGTATAAAAGGCCTCCCTGCCGCCGCCTCAATTGCTTACGGCCATACCACTCTGAACACGCCCGATCTCGTCCGATCTCGGAAGCTAAGCAGGGTCGGGCCTGGTTAGTACTTGGATGGGAGACCGCCTGGGAATACCAGGTGCTGTAAGCTTTTTCATCTTTCTAGGCAGCAGAGGGCGCTGCTCCCTCTCCGGGGGAGACAGGGGGCCTCCAACAACAGTGCTGGCCAGCGGCAGTGCAGTCACTTTTGCAGAGGAAGTACAAGGACGACATCACGTCCCGTGTGCCAGCAACAGCTGGCTTTCCCTCGGGGAGGCTGCAAACTTATCACAGCATGCATTTGTGTCCCTGCCGTCGCTGAACAGCGCAAATGTAGGGGAGAGAAAAGACTGCGGCCTTGCTCCCGGTGAGCACAACGGCTGAGGGCGTCAATGATAATAGAGGGCAGAGAAATAGGCCCATTTGGTGGCCGGTTTTCAAAGGGCCCTGCAGTAGGCACAGGCTAAGCCGTGTATAAAAGGCCTCCCTGCCGCCGCCTCAATTGCTTACGGCCATACCACTCTGAACACGCCCGATCTCGTCCGATCTCGGAAGCTAAGCAGGGTCGGGCCTGGTTAGTACTTGGATGGGAGACCGCCTGGGAATACCAGGTGCTGTAAGCTTTTTCATCTTTCTAGGCAGCAGAGGGCGCTGCTCCCTCTCCGGGGGAGACAGGGGGCCTCCAACAACAGTGCTGGCCAGCGGCAGTGCAGTCACTTTTGCAGAGGAAGTACAAGGACGACATCACGTCCCGTGTGCCAGCAACAGCTGGCTTTCCCTCGGGGAGGCTGCAAACTTATCAC
>NC_136006.1:24121464-24123750 GCF_048128805.1 Centroberyx gerrardi | reverse complement strand
GACAGGGGGCCTCCAACAACAGTGCTGGCCAGCGGCAGTGCAGTCACTTTTGCAGAGGAAGTACAAGGACGACATCACGTCCCGTGTGCCAGCAACAGCTGGCTTTCCCTCGGGGAGGCTGCAAACTTATCACAGCATGCATTTGTGTCCCTGCCGTCGCTGAACAGCGCAAATGTAGGGGAGAGAAAAGACTGCGGCCTTGCTCCCGGTGAGCACAACGGCTGAGGGCGTCAATGATAATAGAGGGCAGAGAAATAGGCCCATTTGGTGGCCGGTTTTCAAAGGGCCCTGCAGTAGGCACAGGCTAAGCCGTGTATAAAAGGCCTCCCTGCCGCCGCCTCAATTGCTTACGGCCATACCACTCTGAACACGCCCGATCTCGTCCGATCTCGGAAGCTAAGCAGGGTCGGGCCTGGTTAGTACTTGGATGGGAGACCGCCTGGGAATACCAGGTGCTGTAAGCTTTTTCATCTTTCTAGGCAGCAGAGGGCGCTGCTCCCTCTCCGGGGGAGACAGGGGGCCTCCAACAACAGTGCTGGCCAGCGGCAGTGCAGTCACTTTTGCAGAGGAAGTACAAGGACGACATCACGTCCCGTGTGCCAGCAACAGCTGGCTTTCCCTCGGGGAGGCTGCAAACTTATCACAGCATGCATTTGTGTCCCTGCCGTCGCTGAACAGCGCAAATGTAGGGGAGAGAAAAGACTGCGGCCTTGCTCCCGGTGAGCACAACGGCTGAGGGCGTCAATGATAATAGAGGGCAGAGAAATAGGCCCATTTGGTGGCCGGTTTTCAAAGGGCCCTGCAGTAGGCACAGGCTAAGCCGTGTATAAAAGGCCTCCCTGCCGCCGCCTCAATTGCTTACGGCCATACCACTCTGAACACGCCCGATCTCGTCCGATCTCGGAAGCTAAGCAGGGTCGGGCCTGGTTAGTACTTGGATGGGAGACCGCCTGGGAATACCAGGTGCTGTAAGCTTTTTCATCTTTCTAGGCAGCAGAGGGCGCTGCTCCCTCTCCGGGGGAGACAGGGGGCCTCCAACAACAGTGCTGGCCAGCGGCAGTGCAGTCACTTTTGCAGAGGAAGTACAAGGACGACATCACGTCCCGTGTGCCAGCAACAGCTGGCTTTCCCTCGGGGAGGCTGCAAACTTATCACAGCATGCATTTGTGTCCCTGCCGTCGCTGAACAGCGCAAATGTAGGGGAGAGAAAAGACTGCGGCCTTGCTCCCGGTGAGCACAACGGCTGAGGGCGTCAATGATAATAGAGGGCAGAGAAATAGGCCCATTTGGTGGCCGGTTTTCAAAGGGCCCTGCAGTAGGCACAGGCTAAGCCGTGTATAAAAGGCCTCCCTGCCGCCGCCTCAATTGCTTACGGCCATACCACTCTGAACACGCCCGATCTCGTCCGATCTCGGAAGCTAAGCAGGGTCGGGCCTGGTTAGTACTTGGATGGGAGACCGCCTGGGAATACCAGGTGCTGTAAGCTTTTTCATCTTTCTAGGCAGCAGAGGGCGCTGCTCCCTCTCCGGGGGAGACAGGGGGCCTCCAACAACAGTGCTGGCCAGCGGCAGTGCAGTCACTTTTGCAGAGGAAGTACAAGGACGACATCACGTCCCGTGTGCCAGCAACAGCTGGCTTTCCCTCGGGGAGGCTGCAAACTTATCACAGCATGCATTTGTGTCCCTGCCGTCGCTGAACAGCGCAAATGTAGGGGAGAGAAAAGACTGCGGCCTTGCTCCCGGTGAGCACAACGGCTGAGGGCGTCAATGATAATAGAGGGCAGAGAAATAGGCCCATTTGGTGGCCGGTTTTCAAAAGGCCCTGCAGTAGGCACAGGCTAAGCCGTGTATAAAAGGCCTCCCTGCCGCCGCCTCAATTGCTTACGGCCATACCACTCTGAACACGCCCGATCTCGTCCGATCTCGGAAGCTAAGCAGGGTCGGGCCTGGTTAGTACTTGGATGGGAGACCGCCTGGGAATACCAGGTGCTGTAAGCTTTTTCATCTTTCTAGGCAGCAGAGGGCGCTGCTCCCTCTCCGGGGGAGACAGGGGGCCTCCAACAACAGTGCTGGCCAGCGGCAGTGCAGTCACTTTTGCAGAGGAAGTACAAGGACGACATCACGTCCCGTGTGCCAGCAACAGCTGGCTTTCCCTCGGGGAGGCTGCAAACTTATCACAGCATGCATTTGTGTCCCTGCCGTCGCTGAACAGCGCAAATGTAGGGGAGAGAAAAGACTGCGGCCTTGCTCCCGGTGAGCACAACGGCTGAGGGCGTCAATGATAATA
>NC_136006.1:24028964-24116464 GCF_048128805.1 Centroberyx gerrardi | reverse complement strand
AACTTATCACAGCATGCATTTGTGTCCCTGCCGTCGCTGAACAGCGCAAATGTAGGGGAGAGAAAAGACTGCGGCCTTGCTCCCGGTGAGCACAACGGCTGAGGGCGTCAATGATAATAGAGGGCAGAGAAATAGGCCCATTTGGTGGCCGGTTTTCAAAGGGCCCTGCAGTAGGCACAGGCTAAGCCGTGTATAAAAGGCCTCCCTGCCGCCGCCTCAATTGCTTACGGCCATACCACTCTGAACACGCCCGATCTCGTCCGATCTCGGAAGCTAAGCAGGGTCGGGCCTGGTTAGTACTTGGATGGGAGACCGCCTGGGAATACCAGGTGCTGTAAGCTTTTTCATCTTTCTAGGCAGCAGAGGGCGCTGCTCCCTCTCCGGGGGAGACAGGGGGCCTCCAACAACAGTGCTGGCCAGCGGCAGTGCAGTCACTTTTGCAGAGGAAGTACAAGGACGACATCACGTCCCGTGTGCCAGCAACAGCTGGCTTTCCCTCGGGGAGGCTGCAAACTTATCACAGCATGCATTTGTGTCCCTGCCGTCGCTGAACAGCGCAAATGTAGGGGAGAGAAAAGACTGCGGCCTTGCTCCCGGTGAGCACAACGGCTGAGGGCGTCAATGATAATAGAGGGCAGAGAAATAGGCCCATTTGGTGGCCGGTTTTCAAAGGGCCCTGCAGTAGGCACAGGCTAAGCCGTGTATAAAAGGCCTCCCTGCCGCCGCCGCCTCAATTGCTTACGGCCATACCACTCTGAACACGCCCGATCTCGTCCGATCTCGGAAGCTAAGCAGGGTCGGGCCTGGTTAGTACTTGGATGGGAGACCGCCTGGGAATACCAGGTGCTGTAAGCTTTTTCATCTTTCTAGGCAGCAGAGGGCGCTGCTCCCTCTCCGGGGGAGACAGGGGGCCTCCAACAACAGTGCTGGCCAGCGGCAGTGCAGTCACTTTTGCAGAGGAAGTACAAGGACGACATCACGTCCCGTGTGCCAGCAACAGCTGGCTTTCCCTCGGGGAGGCTGCAAACTTATCACAGCATGCATTTGTGTCCCTGCCGTCGCTGAACAGCGCAAATGTAGGGGAGAGAAAAGACTGCGGCCTTGCTCCCGGTGAGCACAACGGCTGAGGGCGTCAATGATAATAGAGGGCAGAGAAATAGGCCCATTTGGTGGCCGGTTTTCAAAGGGCCCTGCAGTAGGCACAGGCTAAGCCGTGTATAAAAGGCCTCCCTGCCGCCGCCTCAATTGCTTACGGCCATACCACTCTGAACACGCCCGATCTCGTCCGATCTCGGAAGCTAAGCAGGGTCGGGCCTGGTTAGTACTTGGATGGGAGACCGCCTGGGAATACCAGGTGCTGTAAGCTTTTTCATCTTTCTAGGCAGCAGAGGGCGCTGCTCCCTCTCCGGGGGAGACAGGGGGCCTCCAACAACAGTGCTGGCCAGCGGCAGTGCAGTCACTTTTGCAGAGGAAGTACAAGGACGACATCACGTCCCGTGTGCCAGCAACAGCTGGCTTTCCCTCGGGGAGGCTGCAAACTTATCACAGCATGCATTTGTGTCCCTGCCGTCGCTGAACAGCGCAAATGTAGGGGAGAGAAAAGACTGCGGCCTTGCTCCCGGTGAGCACAACGGCTGAGGGCGTCAATGATAATAGAGGGCAGAGAAATAGGCCCATTTGGTGGCCGGTTTTCAAAGGGCCCTGCAGTAGGCACAGGCTAAGCCGTGTATAAAAGGCCTCCCTGCCGCCGCCTCAATTGCTTACGGCCATACCACTCTGAACACGCCCGATCTCGTCCGATCTCGGAAGCTAAGCAGGGTCGGGCCTGGTTAGTACTTGGATGGGAGACCGCCTGGGAATACCAGGTGCTGTAAGCTTTTTCATCTTTCTAGGCAGCAGAGGGCGCTGCTCCCTCTCCGGGGGAGACAGGGGGCCTCCAACAACAGTGCTGGCCAGCGGCAGTGCAGTCACTTTTGCAGAGGAAGTACAAGGACGACATCACGTCCCGTGTGCCAGCAACAGCTGGCTTTCCCTCGGGGAGGCTGCAAACTTATCACAGCATGCATTTGTGTCCCTGCCGTCGCTGAACAGCGCAAATGTAGGGGAGAGAAAAGACTGCGGCCTTGCTCCCGGTGAGCACAACGGCTGAGGGCGTCAATGATAATAGAGGGCAGAGAAATAGGCCCATTTGGTGGCCGGTTTTCAAAGGGCCCTGCAGTAGGCACAGGCTAAGCCGTGTATAAAAGGCCTCCCTGCCGCCGCCGCCTCAATTGCTTACGGCCATACCACTCTGAACACGCCCGATCTCGTCCGATCTCGGAAGCTAAGCAGGGTCGGGCCTGGTTAGTACTTGGATGGGAGACCGCCTGGGAATACCAGGTGCTGTAAGCTTTTTCATCTTTCTAGGCAGCAGAGGGCGCTGCTCCCTCTCCGGGGGAGACAGGGGGCCTCCAACAACAGTGCTGGCCAGCGGCAGTGCAGTCACTTTTGCAGAGGAAGTACAAGGACGACATCACGTCCCGTGTGCCAGCAACAGCTGGCTTTCCCTCGGGGAGGCTGCAAACTTATCACAGCATGCATTTGTGTCCCTGCCGTCGCTGAACAGCGCAAATGTAGGGGAGAGAAAAGACTGCGGCCTTGCTCCCGGTGAGCACAACGGCTGAGGGCGTCAATGATAATAGAGGGCAGAGAAATAGGCCCATTTGGTGGCCGGTTTTCAAAGGGCCCTGCAGTAGGCACAGGCTAAGCCGTGTATAAAAGGCCTCCCTGCCGCCGCCTCAATTGCTTACGGCCATACCACTCTGAACACGCCCGATCTCGTCCGATCTCGGAAGCTAAGCAGGGTCGGGCCTGGTTAGTACTTGGATGGGAGACCGCCTGGGAATACCAGGTGCTGTAAGCTTTTTCATCTTTCTAGGCAGCAGAGGGCGCTGCTCCCTCTCCGGGGGAGACAGGGGGCCTCCAACAACAGTGCTGGCCAGCGGCAGTGCAGTCACTTTTGCAGAGGAAGTACAAGGACGACATCACGTCCCGTGTGCCAGCAACAGCTGGCTTTCCCTCGGGGAGGCTGCAAACTTATCACAGCATGCATTTGTGTCCCTGCCGTCGCTGAACAGCGCAAATGTAGGGGAGAGAAAAGACTGCGGCCTTGCTCCCGGTGAGCACAACGGCTGAGGGCGTCAATGATAATAGAGGGCAGAGAAATAGGCCCATTTGGTGGCCGGTTTTCAAAGGGCCCTGCAGTAGGCACAGGCTAAGCCGTGTATAAAAGGCCTCCCTGCCGCCGCCTCAATTGCTTACGGCCATACCACTCTGAACACGCCCGATCTCGTCCGATCTCGGAAGCTAAGCAGGGTCGGGCCTGGTTAGTACTTGGATGGGAGACCGCCTGGGAATACCAGGTGCTGTAAGCTTTTTCATCTTTCTAGGCAGCAGAGGGCGCTGCTCCCTCTCCGGGGGAGACAGGGGGCCTCCAACAACAGTGCTGGCCAGCGGCAGTGCAGTCACTTTTGCAGAGGAAGTACAAGGACGACATCACGTCCCGTGTGCCAGCAACAGCTGGCTTTCCCTCGGGGAGGCTGCAAACTTATCACAGCATGCATTTGTGTCCCTGCCGTCGCTGAACAGCGCAAATGTAGGGGAGAGAAAAGACTGCGGCCTTGCTCCCGGTGAGCACAACGGCTGAGGGCGTCAATGATAATAGAGGGCAGAGAAATAGGCCCATTTGGTGGCCGGTTTTCAAAAGGCCCTGCAGTAGGCACAGGCTAAGCCGTGTATAAAAGGCCTCCCTGCCGCCGCCTCAATTGCTTACGGCCATACCACTCTGAACACGCCCGATCTCGTCCGATCTCGGAAGCTAAGCAGGGTCGGGCCTGGTTAGTACTTGGATGGGAGACCGCCTGGGAATACCAGGTGCTGTAAGCTTTTTCATCTTTCTAGGCAGCAGAGGGCGCTGCTCCCTCTCCGGGGGAGACAGGGGGCCTCCAACAACAGTGCTGGCCAGCGGCAGTGCAGTCACTTTTGCAGAGGAAGTACAAGGACGACATCACGTCCCGTGTGCCAGCAACAGCTGGCTTTCCCTCGGGGAGGCTGCAAACTTATCACAGCATGCATTTGTGTCCCTGCCGTCGCTGAACAGCGCAAATGTAGGGGAGAGAAAAGACTGCGGCCTTGCTCCCGGTGAGCACAACGGCTGAGGGCGTCAATGATAATAGAGGGCAGAGAAATAGGCCCATTTGGTGGCCGGTTTTCAAAGGGCCCTGCAGTAGGCACAGGCTAAGCCGTGTATAAAAGGCCTCCCTGCCGCCGCCGCCTCAATTGCTTACGGCCATACCACTCTGAACACGCCCGATCTCGTCCGATCTCGGAAGCTAAGCAGGGTCGGGCCTGGTTAGTACTTGGATGGGAGACCGCCTGGGAATACCAGGTGCTGTAAGCTTTTTCATCTTTCTAGGCAGCAGAGGGCGCTGCTCCCTCTCCGGGGGAGACAGGGGGCCTCCAACAACAGTGCTGGCCAGCGGCAGTGCAGTCACTTTTGCAGAGGAAGTACAAGGACGACATCACGTCCCGTGTGCCAGCAACAGCTGGCTTTCCCTCGGGGAGGCTGCAAACTTATCACAGCATGCATTTGTGTCCCTGCCGTCGCTGAACAGCGCAAATGTAGGGGAGAGAAAAGACTGCGGCCTTGCTCCCGGTGAGCACAACGGCTGAGGGCGTCAATGATAATAGAGGGCAGAGAAATAGGCCCATTTGGTGGCCGGTTTTCAAAGGGCCCTGCAGTAGGCACAGGCTAAGCCGTGTATAAAAGGCCTCCCTGCCGCCGCCTCAATTGCTTACGGCCATACCACTCTGAACACGCCCGATCTCGTCCGATCTCGGAAGCTAAGCAGGGTCGGGCCTGGTTAGTACTTGGATGGGAGACCGCCTGGGAATACCAGGTGCTGTAAGCTTTTTCATCTTTCTAGGCAGCAGAGGGCGCTGCTCCCTCTCCGGGGGAGACAGGGGGCCTCCAACAACAGTGCTGGCCAGCGGCAGTGCAGTCACTTTTGCAGAGGAAGTACAAGGACGACATCACGTCCCGTGTGCCAGCAACAGCTGGCTTTCCCTCGGGGAGGCTGCAAACTTATCACAGCATGCATTTGTGTCCCTGCCGTCGCTGAACAGCGCAAATGTAGGGGAGAGAAAAGACTGCGGCCTTGCTCCCGGTGAGCACAACGGCTGAGGGCGTCAATGATAATAGAGGGCAGAGAAATAGGCCCATTTGGTGGCCGGTTTTCAAAGGGCCCTGCAGTAGGCACAGGCTAAGCCGTGTATAAAAGGCCTCCCTGCCGCCGCCTCAATTGCTTACGGCCATACCACTCTGAACACGCCCGATCTCGTCCGATCTCGGAAGCTAAGCAGGGTTGGGCCTGGTTAGTACTTGGATGGGAGACCGCCTGGGAATACCAGGTGCTGTAAGCTTTTTCATCTTTCTAGGCAGCAGAGGGCGCTGCTCCCTCTCCGGGGGAGACAGGGGGCCTCCAACAACAGTGCTGGCCAGCGGCAGTGCAGTCACTTTTGCAGAGGAAGTACAAGGACGACATCACGTCCCGTGTGCCAGCAACAGCTGGCTTTCCCTCGGGGAGGCTGCAAACTTATCACAGCATGCATTTGTGTCCCTGCCGTCGCTGAACAGCGCAAATGTAGGGGAGAGAAAAGACTGCGGCCTTGCTCCCGGTGAGCACAACGGCTGAGGGCGTCAATGATAATAGAGGGCAGAGAAATAGGCCCATTTGGTGGCCGGTTTTCAAAGGGCCCTGCAGTAGGCACAGGCTAAGCCGTGTATAAAAGGCCTCCCTGCCGCCGCCTCAATTGCTTACGGCCATACCACTCTGAACACGCCCGATCTCGTCCGATCTCGGAAGCTAAGCAGGGTCGGGCCTGGTTAGTACTTGGATGGGAGACCGCCTGGGAATACCAGGTGCTGTAAGCTTTTTCATCTTTCTAGGCAGCAGAGGGCGCTGCTCCCTCTCCGGGGGAGACAGGGGGCCTCCAACAACAGTGCTGGCCAGCGGCAGTGCAGTCACTTTTGCAGAGGAAGTACAAGGACGACATCACGTCCCGTGTGCCAGCAACAGCTGGCTTTCCCTCGGGGAGGCTGCAAACTTATCACAGCATGCATTTGTGTCCCTGCCGTCGCTGAACAGCGCAAATGTAGGGGAGAGAAAAGACTGCGGCCTTGCTCCCGGTGAGCACAACGGCTGAGGGCGTCAATGATAATAGAGGGCAGAGAAATAGGCCCATTTGGTGGCCGGTTTTCAAAGGGCCCTGCAGTAGGCACAGGCTAAGCCGTGTATAAAAGGCCTCCCTGCCGCCGCTTCAATTGCTTACGGCCATACCACTCTGAACACGCCCGATCTCGTCCGATCTCGGAAGCTAAGCAGGGTCGGGCCTGGTTAGTACTTGGATGGGAGACCGCCTGGGAATACCAGGTGCTGTAAGCTTTTTCATCTTTCTAGGCAGCAGAGGGCGCTGCTCCCTCTCCGGGGGAGACAGGGGGCCTCCAACAACAGTGCTGGCCAGCGGCAGTGCAGTCACTTTTGCAGAGGAAGTACAAGGACGACATCACGTCCCGTGTGCCAGCAACAGCTGGCTTTCCCTCGGGGAGGC
Organism: Centroberyx gerrardi; assembly: GCF_048128805.1. Taxonomy (NCBI): domain Eukaryota; kingdom Metazoa; phylum Chordata; class Actinopteri; order Beryciformes; family Berycidae; genus Centroberyx; species Centroberyx gerrardi. Next base: position 24,109,816 of record NC_136006.1, on the reverse strand, counting down.
TGCAAACTTATCACAGCATGCATTTGTGTCCCTGCCGTCGCTGAACAGCGCAAATGTAGGGGAGAGAAAAGACTGCGGCCTTGCTCCCGGTGAGCACAACGGCTGAGGGCGTCAATGATAATAGAGGGCAGAGAAATAGGCCCATTTGGTGGCCGGTTTTCAAAGGGCCCTGCAGTAGGCACAGGCTAAGCCGTGTATAAAAGGCCTCCCTGCCGCCGCCTCAATTGCTTACGGCCATACCACTCTGAACACGCCCGATCTCGTCCGATCTCGGAAGCTAAGCAGGGTCGGGCCTGGTTAGTACTTGGATGGGAGACCGCCTGGGAATACCAGGTGCTGTAAACTTTTTCATCTTTCTAGGCAGCAGAGGGCGCTGCTCCCTCTCCGGGGGAGACAGGGGGCCTCCAACAACAGTGCTGGCCAGCGGCAGTGCAGTCACTTTTGCAGAGGAAGTACAAGGACGACATCACGTCCCGTGTGCCAGCAACAGCTGGCTTTCCCTCGGGGAGGCTGCAAACTTATCACAGCATGCATTTGTGTCCCTGCCGTCGCTGAACAGCGCAAATGTAGGGGAGAGAAAAGACTGCGGCCTTGCTCCCGGTGAGCACAACGGCTGAGGGCGTCAATGATAATAGAGGGCAGAGAAATAGGCCCATTTGGTGGCCGGTTTTCAAAGGGCCCTGCAGTAGGCACAGGCTAAGCCGTGTATAAAAGGCCTCCCTGCCGCCGCCGCCTCAATTGCTTACGGCCATACCACTCTGAACACGCCCGATCTCGTCCGATCTCGGAAGCTAAGCAGGGTCGGGCCTGGTTAGTACTTGGATGGGAGACCGCCTGGGAATACCAGGTGCTGTAAGCTTTTTCATCTTTCTAGGCAGCAGAGGGCGCTGCTCCCTCTCCGGGGGAGACAGGGGGCCTCCAACAACAGTGCTGGCCAGCGGCAGTGCAGTCACTTTTGCAGAGGAAGTACAAGGACGACATCACGTCCCGTGTGCCAGCAACAGCTGGCTTTCCCTCGGGGAGGCTGCAAACTTATCACAGCATGCATTTGTGTCCCTGCCGTCGCTGAACAGCGCAAATGTAGGGGAGAGAAAAGACTGCGGCCTTGCTCCCGGTGAGCACAACGGCTGAGGGCGTCAATGATAATAGAGGGCAGAGAAATAGGCCCATTTGGTGGCCGGTTTTCAAAGGGCCCTGCAGTAGGCACAGGCTAAGCCGTGTATAAAAGGCCTCCCTGCCGCCGCCTCAATTGCTTACGGCCATACCACTCTGAACACGCCCGATCTCGTCCGATCTCGGAAGCTAAGCAGGGTCGGGCCTGGTTAGTACTTGGATGGGAGACCGCCTGGGAATACCAGGTGCTGTAAGCTTTTTCATCTTTCTAGGCAGCAGAGGGCGCTGCTCCCTCTCCGGGGGAGACAGGGGGCCTCCAACAACAGTGCTGGCCAGCGGCAGTGCAGTCACTTTTGCAGAGGAAGTACAAGGACGACATCACGTCCCGTGTGCCAGCAACAGCTGGCTTTCCCTCGGGGAGGCTGCAAACTTATCACAGCATGCATTTGTGTCCCTGCCGTCGCTGAACAGCGCAAATGTAGGGGAGAGAAAAGACTGCGGCCTTGCTCCCGGTGAGCACAACGGCTGAGGGCGTCAATGATAATAGAGGGCAGAGAAATAGGCCCATTTGGTGGCCGGTTTTCAAAGGGCCCTGCAGTAGGCACAGGCTAAGCCGTGTATAAAAGGCCTCCCTGCCGCCGCCGCCTCAATTGCTTACGGCCATACCACTCTGAACACGCCCGATCTCGTCCGATCTCGGAAGCTAAGCAGGGTCGGGCCTGGTTAGTACTTGGATGGGAGACCGCCTGGGAATACCAGGTGCTGTAAGCTTTTTCATCTTTCTAGGCAGCAGAGGGCGCTGCTCCCTCTCCGGGGGAGACAGGGGGCCTCCAACAACAGTGCTGGCCAGCGGCAGTGCAGTCACTTTTGCAGAGGAAGTACAAGGACGACATCACGTCCCGTGTGCCAGCAACAGCTGGCTTTCCCTCGGGGAGGCTGCAAACTTATCACAGCATGCATTTGTGTCCCTGCCGTCGCTGAACAGCGCAAATGTAGGGGAGAGAAAAGACTGCGGCCTTGCTCCCGGTGAGCACAACGGCTGAGGGCGTCAATGATAATAGAGGGCAGAGAAATAGGCCCATTTGGTGGCCGGTTTTCAAAGGGCCCTGCAGTAGGCACAGGCTAAGCCGTGTATAAAAGGCCTCCCTGCCGCCGCCTCAATTGCTTACGGCCATACCACTCTGAACACGCCCGATCTCGTCCGATCTCGGAAGCTAAGCAGGGTTGGGCCTGGTTAGTACTTGGATGGGAGACCGCCTGGGAATACCAGGTGCTGTAAGCTTTTTCATCTTTCTAGGCAGCAGAGGGCGCTGCTCCCTCTCCGGGGGAGACAGGGGGCCTCCAACAACAGTGCTGGCCAGCGGCAGTGCAGTCACTTTTGCAGAGGAAGTACAAGGACGACATCACGTCCCGTGTGCCAGCAACAGCTGGCTTTCCCTCGGGGAGGCTGCAAACTTATCACAGCATGCATTTGTGTCCCTGCCGTCGCTGAACAGCGCAAATGTAGGGGAGAGAAAAGACTGCGGCCTTGCTCCCGGTGAGCACAACGGCTGAGGGCGTCAATGATAATAGAGGGCAGAGAAATAGGCCCATTTGGTGGCCGGTTTTCAAAGGGCCCTGCAGTAGGCACAGGCTAAGCCGTGTATAAAAGGCCTCCCTGCCGCCGCCTCAATTGCTTACGGCCATACCACTCTGAACACGCCCGATCTCGTCCGATCTCGGAAGCTAAGCAGGGTCGGGCCTGGTTAGTACTTGGATGGGAGACCGCCTGGGAATACCAGGTGCTGTAAGCTTTTTCATCTTTCTAGGCAGCAGAGGGCGCTGCTCCCTCTCCGGGGGAGACAGGGGGCCTCCAACAACAGTGCTGGCCAGCGGCAGTGCAGTCACTTTTGCAGAGGAAGTACAAGGACGACATCACGTCCCGTGTGCCAGCAACAGCTGGCTTTCCCTCGGGGAGGCTGCAAACTTATCACAGCATGCATTTGTGTCCCTGCCGTCGCTGAACAGCGCAAATGTAGGGGAGAGAAAAGACTGCGGCCTTGCTCCCGGTGAGCACAACGGCTGAGGGCGTCAATGATAATAGAGGGCAGAGAAATAGGCCCATTTGGTGGCCGGTTTTCAAAGGGCCCTGCAGTAGGCACAGGCTAAGCCGTGTATAAAAGGCCTCCCTGCCGCCGCTTCAATTGCTTACGGCCATACCACTCTGAACACGCCCGATCTCGTCCGATCTCGGAAGCTAAGCAGGGTCGGGCCTGGTTAGTACTTGGATGGGAGACCGCCTGGGAATACCAGGTGCTGTAAGCTTTTTCATCTTTCTAGGCAGCAGAGGGCGCTGCTCCCTCTCCGGGGGAGACAGGGGGCCTCCAACAACAGTGCTGGCCAGCGGCAGTGCAGTCACTTTTGCAGAGGAAGTACAAGGACGACATCACGTCCCGTGTGCCAGCAACAGCTGGCTTTCCCTCGGGGAGGCTGCAAACTTATCACAGCATGCATTTGTGTCCCTGCCGTCGCTGAACAGCGCAAATGTAGGGGAGAGAAAAGACTGCGGCCTTGCTCCCGGTGAGCACAACGGCTGAGGGCGTCAATGATAATAGAGGGCAGAGAAATAGGCCCATTTGGTGGCCGGTTTTCAAAGGGCCCTGCAGTAGGCACAGGCTAAGCCGTGTATAAAAGGCCTCCCTGCCGCCGCCTCAATTGCTTACGGCCATACCACTCTGAACACGCCCGATCTCGTCCGATCTCGGAAGCTAAGCAGGGTCGGGCCTGGTTAGTACTTGGATGGGAGACCGCCTGGGAATACCAGGTGCTGTAAACTTTTTCATCTTTCTAGGCAGCAGAGGGCGCTGCTCCCTCTCCGGGGGAGACAGGGGGCCTCCAACAACAGTGCTGGCCAGCGGCAGTGCAGTCACTTTTGCAGAGGAAGTACAAGGACGACATCACGTCCCGTGTGCCAGCAACAGCTGGCTTTCCCTCGGGGAGGCTGCAAACTTATCACAGCATGCATTTGTGTCCCTGCCGTCGCTGAACAGCGCAAATGTAGGGGAGAGAAAAGACTGCGGCCTTGCTCCCGGTGAGCACAACGGCTGAGGGCGTCAATGATAATAGAGGGCAGAGAAATAGGCCCATTTGGTGGCCGGTTTTCAAAGGGCCCTGCAGTAGGCACAGGCTAAGCCGTGTATAAAAGGCCTCCCTGCCGCCGCCGCCTCAATTGCTTACGGCCATACCACTCTGAACACGCCCGATCTCGTCCGATCTCGGAAGCTAAGCAGGGTCGGGCCTGGTTAGTACTTGGATGGGAGACCGCCTGGGAATACCAGGTGCTGTAAGCTTTTTCATCTTTCTAGGCAGCAGAGGGCGCTGCTCCCTCTCCGGGGGAGACAGGGGGCCTCCAACAACAGTGCTGGCCAGCGGCAGTGCAGTCACTTTTGCAGAGGAAGTACAAGGACGACATCACGTCCCGTGTGCCAGCAACAGCTGGCTTTCCCTCGGGGAGGCTGCAAACTTATCACAGCATGCATTTGTGTCCCTGCCGTCGCTGAACAGCGCAAATGTAGGGGAGAGAAAAGACTGCGGCCTTGCTCCCGGTGAGCACAACGGCTGAGGGCGTCAATGATAATAGAGGGCAGAGAAATAGGCCCATTTGGTGGCCGGTTTTCAAAGGGCCCTGCAGTAGGCACAGGCTAAGCCGTGTATAAAAGGCCTCCCTGCCGCCGCCTCAATTGCTTACGGCCATACCACTCTGAACACGCCCGATCTCGTCCGATCTCGGAAGCTAAGCAGGGTCGGGCCTGGTTAGTACTTGGATGGGAGACCGCCTGGGAATACCAGGTGCTGTAAGCTTTTTCATCTTTCTAGGCAGCAGAGGGCGCTGCTCCCTCTCCGGGGGAGACAGGGGGCCTCCAACAACAGTGCTGGCCAGCGGCAGTGCAGTCACTTTTGCAGAGGAAGTACAAGGACGACATCACGTCCCGTGTGCCAGCAACAGCTGGCTTTCCCTCGGGGAGGCTGCAAACTTATCACAGCATGCATTTGTGTCCCTGCCGTCGCTGAACAGCGCAAATGTAGGGGAGAGAAAAGACTGCGGCCTTGCTCCCGGTGAGTACAACGGCTGAGGGCGTCAATGATAACAGAGGGCAGAGAAATAGGCCCATTTGGTGGCCGGTTTTCAAAAGGCCCTGCAGTAGGCACAGGCTAAGCCGTGTATAAAAGGCCTCCCTGCCGCCGCCTCAATTGCTTACGGCCATACCACTCTGAACACGCCCGATCTCGTCCGATCTCGGAAGCTAAGCAGGGTCGGGCCTGGTTAGTACTTGGATGGGAGACCGCCTGGGAATACCAGGTGCTGTAAGCTTTTTCATCTTTCTAGGCAGCAGAGGGCGCTGCTCCCTCTCCGGGGGAGACAGGGGGCCTCCAACAACAGTGCTGGCCAGCGGCAGTGCAGTCACTTTTGCAGAGGAAGTACAAGGACGACATCACGTCCCGTGTGCCAGCAACAGCTGGCTTTCCCTCGGGGAGGCTGCAAACTTATCACAGCATGCATTTGTGTCCCTGCCGTCGCTGAACAGCGCAAATGTAGGGGAGAGAAAAGACTGCGGCCTTGCTCCCGGTGAGCACAACGGCTGAGGGCGTCAATGATAATAGAGGGCAGAGAAATAGGCCCATTTGGTGGCCGGTTTTCAAAGGGCCCTGCAGTAGGCACAGGCTAAGCCGTGTATAAAAGGCCTCCCTGCCGCCGCCTCAATTGCTTACGGCCATACCACTCTGAACACGCCCGATCTCGTCCGATCTCGGAAGCTAAGCAGGGTCGGGCCTGGTTAGTACTTGGATGGGAGACCGCCTGGGAATACCAGGTGCTGTAAGCTTTTTCATCTTTCTAGGCAGCAGAGGGCGCTGCTCCCTCTCCGGGGGAGACAGGGGGCCTCCAACAACAGTGCTGGCCAGCGGCAGTGCAGTCACTTTTGCAGAGGAAGTACAAGGACGACATCACGTCCCGTGTGCCAGCAACAGCTGGCTTTCCCTCGGGGAGGCTGCAAACTTATCACAGCATGCATTTGTGTCCCTGCCGTCGCTGAACAGCGCAAATGTAGGGGAGAGAAAAGACTGCGGCCTTGCTCCCGGTGAGCACAACGGCTGAGGGCGTCAATGATAACAGAGGGCAGAGAAATAGGCCCATTTGGTGGCCGGTTTTCAAAAGGCCCTGCAGTAGGCACAGGCTAAGCCGTGTATAAAAGGCCTCCCTGCCGCCGCCTCAATTGCTTACGGCCATACCACTCTGAACACGCCCGATCTCGTCCGATCTCGGAAGCTAAGCAGGGTCGGGCCTGGTTAGTACTTGGATGGGAGACCGCCTGGGAATACCAGGTGCTGTAAGCTTTTTCATCTTTCTAGGCAGCAGAGGGCGCTGCTCCCTCTCCGGGGGAGACAGGGGGCCTCCAACAACAGTGCTGGCCAGCGGCAGTGCAGTCACTTTTGCAGAGGAAGTACAAGGACGACATCACGTCCCGTGTGCCAGCAACAGCTGGCTTTCCCTCGGGGAGGCTGCAAACTTATCACAGCATGCATTTGTGTCCCTGCCGTCGCTGAACAGCGCAAATGTAGGGGAGAGAAAAGACTGCGGCCTTGCTCCCGGTGAGCACAACGGCTGAGGGCGTCAATGATAACAGAGGGCAGAGAAATAGGCCCATTTGGTGGCCGGTTTTCAAAAGGCCCTGCAGTAGGCACAGGCTAAGCCGTGTATAAAAGGCCTCCCTGCCGCCGCCTCAATTGCTTACGGCCATACCACTCTGAACACGCCCGATCTCGTCCGATCTCGGAAGCTAAGCAGGGTCGGGCCTGGTTAGTACTTGGATGGGAGACCGCCTGGGAATACCAGGTGCTGTAAGCTTTTTCATCTTTCTAGGCAGCAGAGGGCGCTGCTCCCTCTCCGGGGGAGACAGGGGGCCTCCAACAACAGTGCTGGCCAGCGGCAGTGCAGTCACTTTTGCAGAGGAAGTACAAGGACGACATCACGTCCCGTGTGCCAGCAACAGCTGGCTTTCCCTCGGGGAGGCTGCAAACTTATCACAGCATGCATTTGTGTCCCTGCCGTCGCTGAACAGCGCAAATGTAGGGGAGAGAAAAGACTGCGGCCTTGCTCCCGGTGAGCACAACGGCTGAGGGCGTCAATGATAACAGAGGGCAGAGAAATAGGCCCATTTGGTGGCCGGTTTTCAAAAGGCCCTGCAGTAGGCACAGGCTAAGCCGTGTATAAAAGGCCTCCCTGCCGCCGCCTCAATTGCTTACGGCCATACCACTCTGAACACGCCCGATCTCGTCCGATCTCGGAAGCTAAGCAGGGTCGGGCCTGGTTAGTACTTGGATGGGAGACCGCCTGGGAATACCAGGTGCTGTAAGCTTTTTCATCTTTCTAGGCAGCAGAGGGCGCTGCTCCCTCTCCGGGGGAGACAGGGGGCCTCCAACAACAGTGCTGGCCAGCGGCAGTGCAGTCACTTTTGCAGAGGAAGTACAAGGACGACATCACGTCCCGTGTGCCAGCAACAGCTGGCTTTCCCTCGGGGAGGCTGCAAACTTATCACAGCATGCATTTGTGTCCCTGCCGTCGCTGAACAGCGCAAATGTAGGGGAGAGAAAAGACTGCGGCCTTGCTCCCGGTGAGCACAACGGCTGAGGGCGTCAATGATAACAGAGGGCAGAGAAATAGGCCCATTTGGTGGCCGGTTTTCAAAAGGCCCTGCAGTAGGCACAGGCTAAGCCGTGTATAAAAGGCCTCCCTGCCGCCGCCTCAATTGCTTACGGCCATACCACTCTGAACACGCCCGATCTCGTCCGATCTCGGAAGATAAGCAGGGTCGGGCCTGGTTAGTACTTGGATGGGAGACCGCCTGCGAATACCAGGTGCTGTAAGCTTTTTCATCTTTCTAGGCAGCAGAGGGCGCTGCTCCCTCTCCGGGGGAGACAGGGGGCCTCCAACAACAGTGCTGGCCAGCGGCAGTGCAGTCACTTTTGCAGAGGAAGTACAAGGACGACATCACGTCCCGTGTGCCAGCAACAGCTGGCTTTCCCTCGGGGAGGCTGCAAACTTATCACAGCATGCATTTGTGTCCCTGCCGTCGCTGAACAGCGCAAATGTAGGGGAGAGAAAAGACTGCGGCCTTGCTCCCGGTGAGCACAACGGCTGAGGGCGTCAATGATAACAGAGGGCAGAGAAATAGGCCCATTTGGTGGCCGGTTTTCAAAAGGCCCTGCAGTAGGCACAGGCTAAGCCGTGTATAAAAGGCCTCCCTGCCGCCGCCTCAATTGCTTACGGCCATACCACTCTGAACACGCCCGATCTCGTCCGATCTCGGAAGCTAAGCAGGGTCGGGCCTGGTTAGTACTTGGATGGGAGACCGCCTGCGAATACCAGGTGCTGTAAGCTTTTTCATCTTTCTAGGCAGCAGAGGGCGCTGCTCCCTCTCCGGGGGAGACAGGGGGCCTCCAACAACAGTGCTGGCCAGCGGCAGTGCAGTCACTTTTGCAGAGGAAGTACAAGGACGACATCACGTCCCGTGTGCCAGCAACAGCTGGCTTTCCCTCGGGGAGGCTGCAAACTTATCACAGCATGCATTTGTGTCCCTGCCGTCGCTGAACAGCGCAAATGTAGGGGAGAGAAAAGACTGCGGCCTTGCTCCCGGTGAGCACAACGGCTGAGGGCGTCAATGATAACAGAGGGCAGAGAAATAGGCCCATTTGGTGGCCGGTTTTCAAAAGGCCCTGCAGTAGGCACAGGCTAAGCCGTGTATAAAAGGCCTCCCTGCCGCCGCCTCAATTGCTTACGGCCATACCACTCTGAACACGCCCGATCTCGTCCGATCTCGGAAGCTAAGCAGGGTCGGGCCTGGTTAGTACTTGGATGGGAGACCGCCTGGGAATACCAGGTGCTGTAAGCTTTTTCATCTTTCTAGGCAGCAGAGGGCGCTGCTCCCTCTCCGGGGGAGACAGGGGGCCTCCAACAACAGTGCTGGCCAGCGGCAGTGCAGTCACTTTTGCAGAGGAAGTACAAGGACGACATCACGTCCCGTGTGCCAGCAACAGCTGGCTTTCCCTCGGGGAGGCTGCAAACTTATCACAGCATGCATTTGTGTCCCTGCCGTCGCTGAACAGCGCAAATGTAGGGGAGAGAAAAGACTGCGGCCTTGCTCCCGGTGAGCACAACGGCTGAGGGCGTCAATGATAACAGAGGGCAGAGAAATAGGCCCATTTGGTGGCCGGTTTTCAAAAGGCCCTGCAGTAGGCACAGGCTAAGCCGTGTATAAAAGGCCTCCCTGCCGCCGCCTCAATTGCTTACGGCCATACCACTCTGAACACGCCCGATCTCGTCCGATCTCGGAAGCTAAGCAGGGTCGGGCCTGGTTAGTACTTGGATGGGAGACCGCCTGCGAATACCAGGTGCTGTAAGCTTTTTCATCTTTCTAGGCAGCAGAGGGCGCTGCTCCCTCTCCGGGGGAGACAGGGGGCCTCCAACAACAGTGCTGGCCAGCGGCAGTGCAGTCACTTTTGCAGAGGAAGTACAAGGACGACATCACGTCCCGTGTGCCAGCAACAGCTGGCTTTCCCTCGGGGAGGCTGCAAACTTATCACAGCATGCATTTGTGTCCCTGCCGTCGCTGAACAGCGCAAATGTAGGGGAGAGAAAAGACTGCGGCCTTGCTCCCGGTGAGCACAACGGCTGAGGGCGTCAATGATAACAGAGGGCAGAGAAATAGGCCCATTTGGTGGCCGGTTTTCAAAAGGCCCTGCAGTAGGCACAGGCTAAGCCGTGTATAAAAGGCCTCCCTGCCGCCGCCTCAATTGCTTACGGCCATACCACTCTGAACACGCCCGATCTCGTCCGATCTCGGAAGCTAAGCAGTGTCGGGCCTGGTTAGTACTTGGATGGGAGACCGCCTGCGAATACCAGGTGCTGTAAGCTTTTTCATCTTTCTAGGCAGCAGAGGGCGCTGCTCCCTCTCCGGGGGAGACAGGGGGCCTCCAACAACAGTGCTGGCCAGCGGCAGTGCAGTCACTTTTGCAGAGGAAGTACAAGGACGACATCACGTCCCGTGTGCCAGCAACAGCTGGCTTTCCCTCGGGGAGGCTGCAAACTTATCACAGCATGCATTTGTGTCCCTGCCGTCGCTGAACAGCGCAAATGTAGGGGAGAGAAAAGACTGCGGCCTTGCTCCCGGTGAGCACAACGGCTGAGGGCGTCAATGATAATAGAGGGCAGAGAAATAGGCCCATTTGGTGGCCGGTTTTCAAAAGGCCCTGCAGTAGGCACAGGCTAAGCCGTGTATAAAAGGCCTCCCTGCCGCCGCCTCAATTGCTTACGGCCATACCACTCTGAACACGCCCGATCTCGTCCGATCTCGGAAGCTAAGCAGGGTCGGGCCTGGTTAGTACTTGGATGGGAGACCGCCTGGGAATACCAGGTGCTGTAAGCTTTTTCATCTTTCTAGGCAGCAGAGGGCGCTGCTCCCTCTCCGGGGGAGACAGGGGGCCTCCAACAACAGTGCTGGCCAGCGGCAGTGCAGTCACTTTTGCAGAGGAAGTACAAGGACGACATCACGTCCCGTGTGCCAGCAACAGCTGGCTTTCCCTCGGGGAGGCTGCAAACTTATCACAGCATGCATTTGTGTCCCTGCCGTCGCTGAACAGCGCAAATGTAGGGGAGAGAAAAGACTGCGGCCTTGCTCCCGGTGAGCACAACGGCTGAGGGCGTCAATGATAACAGAGGGCAGAGAAATAGGCCCATTTGGTGGCCGGTTTTCAAAAGGCCCTGCAGTAGGCACAGGCTAAGCCGTGTATAAAAGGCCTCCCTGCCGCCGCCTCAATTGCTTACGGCCATACCACTCTGAACACGCCCGATCTCGTCCGATCTCGGAAGCTAAGCAGGGTCGGGCCTGGTTAGTACTTGGATGGGAGACCGCCTGGGAATACCAGGTGCTGTAAGCTTTTTCATCTTTCTAGGCAGCAGAGGGCGCTGCTCCCTCTCCGGGGGAGACAGGGGGCCTCCAACAACAGTGCTGGCCAGCGGCAGTGCAGTCACTTTTGCAGAGGAAGTACAAGGACGACATCACGTCCCGTGTGCCAGCAACAGCTGGCTTTCCCTCGGGGAGGCTGCAAACTTATCACAGCATGCATTTGTGTCCCTGCCGTCGCTGAACAGCGCAAATGTAGGGGAGAGAAAAGACTGCGGCCTTGCTCCCGGTGAGCACAACGGCTGAGGGCGTCAATGATAATAGAGGGCAGAGAAATAGGACCATTTGGTGGCCGGTTTTCAAAGGGCCCTGCAGTAGGCACAGGCTAAGCCGTGTATAAAAGGCCTCCCTGCCGCCGCCGCCTCAATTGCTTACGGCCATACCACTCTGAACACGCCCGATCTCGTCCGATCTCGGAAGCTAAGCAGGGTCGGGCCTGGTTAGTACTTGGATGGGAGACCGCCTGGGAATACCAGGTGCTGTAAGCTTTTTCATCTTTCTAGGCAGCAGAGGGCGCTGCTCCCTCTCCGGGGGAGACAGGGGGCCTCCAACAACAGTGCTGGCCAGCGGCAGTGCAGTCACTTTTGCAGAGGAAGTACAAGGACGACATCACGTCCCGTGTGCCAGCAACAGCTGGCTTTCCCTCGGGGAGGCTGCAAACTTATCACAGCATGCATTTGTGTCCCTGCCGTCGCTGAACAGCGCAAATGTAGGGGAGAGAAAAGACTGCGGCCTTGCTCCCGGTGAGCACAACGGCTGAGGGCGTCAATTATAATAGAGGGCAGAGAAATAGGCCCATTTGGTGGCCGGTTTTCAAAGGGCCCTGCAGTAGGCACAGGCTAAGCCGTGTATAAAAGGCCTCCCTGCCGCCGCTGCCTCAATTGCTTACGGCCATACCACTCTGAACACGCCCGATCTCGTCCGATCTCGGAAGCTAAGCAGGGTCGGGCCTGGTTAGTACTTGGATGGGAGACCGCCTGCGAATACCAGGTGCTGTAAGCTTTTTCATCTTTCTAGGCAGCAGAGGGCGCTGCTCCCTCTCCGGGGGAGACAGGGGGCCTCCAACAACAGTGCTGGCCAGCGGCAGTGCAGTCACTTTTGCAGAGGAAGTACAAGGACGACATCACGTCCCGTGTGCCAGCAACAGCTGGCTTTCCCTCGGGGAGGCTGCAAACTTATCACAGCATGCATTTGTGTCCCTGCCGTCGCTGAACAGCGCAAATGTAGGGGAGAGAAAAGACTGCGGCCTTGCTCCCGGTGAGCACAACGGCTGAGGGCGTCAATGATAATAGAGGGCAGAGAAATAGGCCCATTTGGTGGCCGGTTTTCAAAGGGCCCTGCAGTAGGCACAGGCTAAGCCGTGTATAAAAGGCCTCCCTGCCGCCGCTGCCTCAATTGCTTACGGCCATACCACTCTGAACACGCCCGATCTCGTCCGATCTCGGAAGCTAAGCAGGGTCGGGCCTGGTTAGTACTTGGATGGGAGACCGCCTGGGAATACCAGGTGCTGTAAGCTTTTTCATCTTTCTAGGCAGCAGAGGGCGCTGCTCCCTCTCCGGGGGAGACAGGGGGCCTCCAACAACAGTGCTGGCCAGCGGCAGTGCAGTCACTTTTGCAGAGGAAGTACAAGGACGACATCACGTCCCGTGTGCCAGCAACAGCTGGCTTTCCCTCGGGGAGGCTGCAAACTTATCACAGCATGCATTTGTGTCCCTGCCGTCGCTGAACAGCGCAAATGTAGGGGAGAGAAAAGACTGCGGCCTTGCTCCCGGTGAGCACAACGGCTGAGGGCGTCAATGATAATAGAGGGCAGAGAAATAGGCCCATTTGGTGGCCGGTTTTCAAAGGGCCCTGCAGTAGGCACAGGCTAAGCCGTGTATAAAAGGCCTCCCTGCCGCCGCTGCCTCAATTGCTTACGGCCATACCACTCTGAACACGCCCGATCTCGTCCGATCTCGGAAGCTAAGCAGGGTCGGGGCTGGTTAGTACTTGGATGGGAGACCGCCTGGGAATACCAGGTGCTGTAAGCTTTTTCATCTTTCTAGGCAGCAGAGGGCGCTGCTCCCTCTCCGGGGGAGACAGGGGGCCTCCAACAACAGTGCTGGCCAGCGGCAGTGCAGTCACTTTTGCAGAGGAAGTACAAGGACGACATCACGTCCCGTGTGCCAGCAACAGCTGGCTTTCCCTCGGGGAGGCTGCAAACTTATCACAGCATGCATTTGTGTCCCTGCCGTCGCTGAACAGCGCAAATGTAGGGGAGAGAAAAGACTGCGGCCTTGCTCCCGGTGAGCACAACGGCTGAGGGCGTCAATGATAATAGAGGGCAGAGAAATAGGCCCATTTGGTGGCCGGTTTTCAAAGGGCCCTGCAGTAGGCACAGGCTAAGCCGTGTATAAAAGGCCTCCCTGCCGCCGCCGCCTCAATTGCTTACGGCCATACCACTCTGAACACGCCCGATCTCGTCCGATCTCGGAAGCTAAGCAGGGTCGGGCCTGGTTAGTACTTGGATGGGAGACCGCCTGGGAATACCAGGTGCTGTAAGCTTTTTCATCTTTCTAGGCAGCAGAGGGCGCTGCTCCCTCTCCGGGGGAGACAGGGGGCCTCCAACAACAGTGCTGGCCAGCGGCAGTGCAGTCACTTTTGCAGAGGAAGTACAAGGACGACATCACGTCCCGTGTGCCAGCAACAGCTGGCTTTCCCTCGGGGAGGCTGCAAACTTATCACAGCATGCATTTGTGTCCCTGCCGTCGCTGAACAGCGCAAATGTAGGGGAGAGAAAAGACTGCGGCCTTGCTCCCGGTGAGCACAACGGCTGAGGGCGTCAATGATAATAGAGGGCAGAGAAATAGGCCCATTTGGTGGCCGGTTTTCAAAGGGCCCTGCAGTAGGCACAGGCTAAGCCGTGTATAAAAGGCCTCCCTGCCGCCGCCGCCTCAATTGCTTACGGCCATACCACTCTGAACACGCCCGATCTCGTCCGATCTCGGAAGCTAAGCAGGGTCGGGCCTGGTTAGTACTTGGATGGGAGACCGCCTGGGAATACCAGGTGCTGTAAGCTTTTTCATCTTTCTAGGCAGCAGAGGGCGCTGCTCCCTCTCCGGGGGAGACAGGGGGCCTCCAACAACAGTGCTGGCCAGCGGCAGTGCAGTCACTTTTGCAGAGGAAGTACAAGGACGACATCACGTCCCGTGTGCCAGCAACAGCTGGCTTTCCCTCGGGGAGGCTGCAAACTTATCACAGCATGCATTTGTGTCCCTGCCGTCGCTGAACAGCGCAAATGTAGGGGAGAGAAAAGACTGCGGCCTTGCTCCCGGTGAGCACAACGGCTGAGGGCGTCAATGATAATAGAGGGCAGAGAAATAGGCCCATTTGGTGGCCGGTTTTCAAAGGGCCCTGCAGTAGGCACAGGCTAAGCCGTGTATAAAAGGCCTCCCTGCCGCCGCCTCAATTGCTTACGGCCATACCACTCTGAACACGCCCGATCTCGTCCGATCTCGGAAGCTAAGCAGGGTCCGGCCTGGTTAGTACTTGGATGGGAGACCGCCTGGGAATACCAGGTGCTGTAAGCTTTTTCATCTTTCTAGGCAGCAGAGGGCGCTGCTCCCTCTCCGGGGGAGACAGGGGGCCTCCAACAACAGTGCTGGCCAGCGGCAGTGCAGTCACTTTTGCAGAGGAAGTACAAGGACGACATCACGTCCCGTGTGCCAGCAACAGCTGGCTTTCCCTCGGGGAGGCTGCAAACTTATCACAGCATGCATTTGTGTCCCTGCCGTCGCTGAACAGCGCAAATGTAGGGGAGAGAAAAGACTGCGGCCTTGCTCCCGGTGAGCACAACGGCTGAGGGCGTCAATGATAATAGAGGGCAGAGAAATAGGCCCATTTGGTGGCCGGTTTTCAAAGGGCCCTGCAGTAGGCACAGGCTAAGCCGTGTATAAAAGGCCTCCCTGCCGCCGCCTCAATTGCTTACGGCCATACCACTCTGAACACGCCCGATCTCGTCCGATCTCGGAAGCTAAGCAGGGTCGGGCCTGGTTGGTACTTGGATGGGAGACCGCCTGGGAATACCAGGTGCTGTAAGCTTTTTCATCTTTCTAGGCAGCAGAGGGCGCTGCTCCCTCTCCGGGGGAGACAGGGGGCCTCCAACAACAGTGCTGGCCAGCGGCAGTGCAGTCACTTTTGCAGAGGAAGTACAAGGACGTCATCACGTCCCGTGTGCCAGCAACAGCTGGCTTTCCCTCGGGGAGGCTGCAAACTTATCACAGCATGCATTTGTGTCCCTGCCGTCGCTGAACAGCGCAAATGTAGGGGAGAGAAAAGACTGCGGCCTTGCTCCCGGTGAGCACAACGGCTGAGGGCGTCAATGATAATAGAGGGCAGAGAAATAGGCCCATTTGGTGGCCGGTTTTCAAAAGGCCCTGCAGTAGGCACAGGCTAAGCCGTGTATAAAAGGCCTCCCTGCCGCCGCCCCAATTGCTTACGGCCATACCACTCTGAACACGCCCGATCTCGTCCGATCTCGGAAGCTAAGCAGGGTCGGGCCTGGTTAGTACTTGGATGGGAGACCGCCTGGGAATACCAGGTGCTGTAAGCTTTTTCATCTTTCTAGGCAGCAGAGGGCGCTGCTCCCTCTCCGGGGGAGACAGGGGGCCTCCAACAACAGTGCTGGCCAGCGGCAGTGCAGTCACTTTTGCAGAGGAAGTACAAGGACGACATCACGTCCCGTGTGCCAGCAACAGCTGGCTTTCCCTCGGGGAGGCTGCAAACTTATCACAGCATGCATTTGTGTCCCTGCCGTCGCTGAACAGCGCAAATGTAGGGGAGAGAAAAGACTGCGGCCTTGCTCCCGGTGAGCACAACGGCTGAGGGCGTCAATGATAATAGAGGGCAGAGAAATAGGCCCATTTGGTGGCCGGTTTTCAAAGGGCCCTGCAGTAGGCACAGGCTAAGCCGTGTATAAAAGGCCTCCCTGCCGCCGCCTCAATTGCTTACGGCCATACCACTCTGAACACGCCCGATCTCGTCCGATCTCGGAAGCTAAGCAGGGTCGGGCCTGGTTAGTACTTGGATGGGAGACC
Source organism: Centroberyx gerrardi (assembly GCF_048128805.1). Lineage (NCBI taxonomy): Eukaryota > Metazoa > Chordata > Actinopteri > Beryciformes > Berycidae > Centroberyx > Centroberyx gerrardi. The sequence goes on along the minus strand of NC_136006.1, from coordinate 24,093,630 downwards.
GCCTGGGAATACCAGGTGCTGTAAGCTTTTTCATCTTTCTAGGCAGCAGAGGGCGCTGCTCCCTCTCCGGGGGAGACAGGGGGCCTCCAACAACAGTGCTGGCCAGCGGCAGTGCAGTCACTTTTGCAGAGGAAGTACAAGGACGACATCACGTCCCGTGTGCCAGCAACAGCTGGCTTTCCCTCGGGGAGGCTGCAAACTTATCACAGCATGCATTTGTGTCCCTGCCGTCGCTGAACAGCGCAAATGTAGGGGAGAGAAAAGACTGCGGCCTTGCTCCCGGTGAGCACAACGGCTGAGGGCGTCAATGATAATAGAGGGCAGAGAAATAGGCCCATTTGGTGGCCGGTTTTCAAAGGGCCCTGCAGTAGGCACAGGCTAAGCCGTGTATAAAAGGCCTCCCTGCCGCCGCCTCAATTGCTTACGGCCATACCACTCTGAACACGCCCGATCTCGTCCGATCTCGGAAGCTAAGCAGGGTCGGGCCTGGTTAGTACTTGGATGGGAGACCGCCTGGGAATACCAGGTGCTGTAAGCTTTTTCATCTTTCTAGGCAGCAGAGGGCGCTGCTCCCTCTCCGGGGGAGACAGGGGGCCTCCAACAACAGTGCTGGCCAGCGGCAGTGCAGTCACTTTTGCAGAGGAAGTACAAGGACGACATCACGTCCCGTGTGCCAGCAACAGCTGGCTTTCCCTCGGGGAGGCTGCAAACTTATCACAGCATGCATTTGTGTCCCTGCCGTCGCTGAACAGCGCAAATGTAGGGGAGAGAAAAGACTGCGGCCTTGCTCCCGGTGAGCACAACGGCTGAGGGCGTCAATGATAATAGAGGGCAGAGAAATAGGCCCATTTGGTGGCCGGTTTTCAAAGGGCCCTGCAGTAGGCACAGGCTAAGCCGTGTATAAAAGGCCTCCCTGCCGCCGCCGCCTCAATTGCTTACGGCCATACCACTCTGAACACGCCCGATCTCGTCCGATCTCGGAAGCTAAGCAGGGTCGGGCCTGGTTAGTACTTGGATGGGAGACCGCCTGGGAATACCAGGTGCTGTAAGCTTTTTCATCTTTCTAGGCAGCAGAGGGCGCTGCTCCCTCTCCGGGGGAGACAGGGGGCCTCCAACAACAGTGCTGGCCAGCGGCAGTGCAGTCACTTTTGCAGAGGAAGTACAAGGACGACATCACGTCCCGTGTGCCAGCAACAGCTGGCTTTCCCTCGGGGAGGCTGCAAACTTATCACAGCATGCATTTGTGTCCCTGCCGTCGCTGAACAGCGCAAATGTAGGGGAGAGAAAAGACTGCGGCCTTGCTCCCGGTGAGCACAACGGCTGAGGGCGTCAATGATAATAGAGGGCAGAGAAATAGGCCCATTTGGTGGCCGGTTTTCAAAGGGCCCTGCAGTAGGCACAGGCTAAGCCGTGTATAAAAGGCCTCCCTGCCGCCGCTGCCTCAATTGCTTACGGCCATACCACTCTGAACACGCCCGATCTCGTCCGATCTCGGAAGCTAAGCAGGGTCGGGCCTGGTTAGTACTTGGATGGGAGACCGCCTGGGAATACCAGGTGCTGTAAGCTTTTTCATCTTTCTAGGCAGCAGAGGGCGCTGCTCCCTCTCCGGGGGAGACAGGGGGCCTCCAACAACAGTGCTGGCCAGCGGCAGTGCAGTCACTTTTGCAGAGGAAGTACAAGGACGACATCACGTCCCGTGTGCCAGCAACAGCTGGCTTTCCCTCGGGGAGGCTGCAAACTTATCACAGCATGCATTTGTGTCCCTGCCGTCGCTGAACAGCGCAAATGTAGGGGAGAGAAAAGACTGCGGCCTTGCTCCCGGTGAGCACAACGGCTGAGGGCGTCAATGATAATAGAGGGCAGAGAAATAGGCCCATTTGGTGGCCGGTTTTCAAAGGGCCCTGCAGTAGGCACAGGCTAAGCCGTGTATAAAAGGCCTCCCTGCCGCCGCCTCAATTGCTTACGGCCATACCACTCTGAACACGCCCGATCTCGTCCGATCTCGGAAGCTAAGCAGGGTCGGGCCTGGTTAGTACTTGGATGGGAGACCGCCTGGGAATACCAGGTGCTGTAAGCTTTTTCATCTTTCTAGGCAGCAGAGGGCGCTGCTCCCTCTCCGGGGGAGACAGGGGGCCTCCAACAACAGTGCTGGCCAGCGGCAGTGCAGTCACTTTTGCAGAGGAAGTACAAGGACGACATCACGTCCCGTGTGCCAGCAACAGCTGGCTTTCCCTCGGGGAGGCTGCAAACTTATCACAGCATACATTTGTGTCCCTGCCGTCGCTGAACAGCGCAAATGTAGGGGAGAGAAAAGACTGCGGCCTTGCTCCCGGTGAGCACAACGGCTGAGGGCGTCAATGATAATAGAGGGCAGAGAAATAGGCCCATTTGGTGGCCGGTTTTCAAAGGGCCCTGCAGTAGGCACAGGCTAAGCCGTGTATAAAAGGCCTCCCTGCCGCCGCCTCAATTGCTTACGGCCATACCACTCTGAACACGCCCGATCTCGTCCGATCTCGGAAGCTAAGCAGGGTCGGACCTGGTTAGTACTTGGATGGGAGACCGCCTGGGAATACCAGGTGCTGTAAGCTTTTTCATCTTTCTAGGCAGCAGAGGGCACTGCTCCCTCTCCGGGGGAGACAGGGGGCCTCCAACAACAGTGCTGGCCAGCGGCAGTGCAGTCACTTTTGCAGAGGAAGTACAAGGACGACATCACGTCCCGTGTGCCAGCAACAGCTGGCTTTCCCTCGGGGAGGCTGCAAACTTATCACAGCATGCATTTGTGTCCCTGCCGTCGCTGAACAGCGCAAATGTAGGGGAGAGAAAAGACTGCGGCCTTGCTCCCGGTGAGCACAACGGCTGAGGGCGTCAATGATAATAGAGGGCAGAGAAATAGGCCCATTTGGTGGCCGGTTTTCAAAGGGCCCTGCAGTAGGCACAGGCTAAGCCGTGTATAAAAGGCCTCCCTGCCGCCGCCTCAATTGCTTACGGCCATACCACTCTGAACACGCCCGATCTCGTCCGATCTCGGAAGCTAAGCAGGGTCGGGCCTGGTTAGTACTTGGATGGGAGACCGCCTGGGAATACCAGGTCCTGTAAGCTTTTTCATCTTTCTAGGCAGCAGAGGGCGCTGCTCCCTCTCCGGGGGAGACAGGGGGCCTCCAACAACAGTGCTGGCCAGCGGCAGTGCTGTCACTTTTGCAGAGGAAGTACAAGGACGACATCACGTCCCGTGTGCCAGCAACAGCTGGCTTTCCCTCGGGGAGGCTGCAAACTTATCACAGCATGCATTTGTGTCCCTGCCGTCGCTGAACAGCGCAAATGTAGGGGAGAGAAAAGACTGCGGCCTTGCTCCCGGTGAGCACAACGGCTGAGGGCGTCAATGATAATAGAGGGCAGAGAAATAGGCCCATTTGGTGGCCGGTTTTCAAAGGGCCCTGCAGTAGGCACAAGCTAAGCCGTGTATAAAAGGCCTCCCTGCCGACGCCTCAATTGCTTACGGCCATACCACTCTGAACACGCCCGATCTCGTCCGATCTCGGAAGCTAAGCAGGGTCGGGCCTGGTTAGTACTTGGATGGGAGACCGCCTGGGAATACCAGGTGCTGTAAGCTTTTTCATCTTTCTAGGCAGCAGAGGGCGCTGCTCCCTCTCCGGGGGAGACAGGGGGCCTCCAACAACAGTGCTGGCCAGCGGCAGTGCAGTCACTTTTGCAGAGGAAGTACAAGGACGACATCACGTCCCGTGTGCCAGCAACAGCTGGCTTTCCCTCGGGGAGGCTGCAAACTTATCACAGCATGCATTTGTGTCCCTGCCGTCGCTGAACAGCGCAAATGTAGGGGAGAGAAAAGACTGCGGCCTTGCTCCCGGTGAGCACAACGGCTGAGGGCGTCAATGATAATAGAGGGCAGAGAAATAGGCCCATTTGGTGGCCGGTTTTCAAAGGGCCCTGCAGTAGGCACAGGCTAAGCCGTGTATAAAAGGCCTCCCTGCCGCCGCCCCAATTGCTTACGGCCATACCACTCTGAACACGCCCGATCTCGTCCGATCTCGAAAGCTAAGCAGGGTCGGGCCTGGTTAGTACTTGGATGGGAGACCGCCTGGGAATACCAGGTGCTGTAAGCTTTTTCATCTTTCTAGGCAGCAGAGGGCGCTGCTCCCTCTCCGGGGGAGACAGGGGGCCTCCAACAACAGTGCTGGCCAGCGGCAGTGCAGTCACTTTTGCAGAGGAAGTACAAGGACGACATCACGTCCCGTGTGCCAGCAACAGCTGGCTTTCCCTCGGGGAGGCTGCAAACTTATCACAGCATGCATTTGTGTCCCTGCCGTCGCTGAACAGCGCAAATGTAGGGGAGAGAAAAGACTGCGGCCTTGCTCCCGGTGAGCACAACGGCTGAGGGCGTCAATGATAATAGAGGGCAGAGAAATAGGCCCATTTGGTGGCCGGTTTTCAAAGGGCCCTGCAGTAGGCACAGGCTAAGCCGTGTATAAAAGGCCTCCCTGCCGCCGCCTCAATTGCTTACGGCCATACCACTCTGAACACGCCCGATCTCGTCCGATCTCGGAAGCTAAGCAGGGTCGGGCCTGGTTAGTACTTGGATGGGAGACCGCCTGGGAATACCAGGTGCTGTAAGCTTTTTCATCTTTCTAGGCAGCAGAGGGCGCTGCTCCCTCTCCGGGGGAGACAGGGGGCCTCCAACAACAGTGCTGGCCAGCGGCAGTGCAGTCACTTTTGCAGAGGAAGTACAAGGACGACATCACGTCCCGTGTGCCAGCAACAGCTGGCTTTCCCTCGGGGAGGCTGCAAACTTATCACAGCATGCATTTGTGTCCCTGCCGTCGCTGAACAGCGCAAATGTAGGGGAGAGAAAAGACTGCGGCCTTGCTCCCGGTGAGCACAACGGCTGAGGGCGTCAATGATAATAGAGGGCAGAGAAATAGGCCCATTTGGTGGCCGGTTTTCAAAGGGCCCTGCAGTAGGCACAGGCTAAGCCGTGTATAAAAGGCCTCCCTGCCGCCGCCGCCTCAATTGCTTACGGCCATACCACTCTGAACACGCCCGATCTCGTCCGATCTCGGAAGCTAAGCAGGGTCGGGCCTGGTTAGTACTTGGATGGGAGACCGCCTGGGAATACCAGGTGCTGTAAGCTTTTTCATCTTTCTAGGCAGCAGAGGGCGCTGCTCCCTCTCCGGGGGAGACAGGGGGCCTCCAACAACAGTGCTGGCCAGCGGCAGTGCAGTCACTTTTGCAGAGGAAGTACAAGGACGACATCACGTCCCGTGTGCCAGCAACAGCTGGCTTTCCCTCGGGGAGGCTGCAAACTTATCACAGCATGCATTTGTGTCCCTGCCGTCGCTGAACAGCGCAAATGTAGGGGAGAGAAAAGACTGCGGCCTTGCTCCCGGTGAGCACAACGGCTGAGGGCGTCAATGATAATAGAGGGCAGAGAAATAGGCCCATTTGGTGGCCGGTTTTCAAAGGGCCCTGCAGTAGGCACAGGCTAAGCCGTGTATAAAAGGCCTCCCTGCCGCCGCCGCCTCAATTGCTTACGGCCATACCACTCTGAACACGCCCGATCTCGTCCGATCTCGGAAGCTAAGCAGGGTCGGGCCTGGTTAGTACTTGGATGGGAGACCGCCTGGGAATACCAGGTGCTGTAAGCTTTTTCATCTTTCTAGGCAGCAGAGGGCGCTGCTCCCTCTCCGGGGGAGACAGGGGGCCTCCAACAACAGTGCTGGCCAGCGGCAGTGCAGTCACTTTTGCAGAGGAAGTACAAGGACGACATCACGTCCCGTGTGCCAGCAACAGCTGGCTTTCCCTCGGGGAGGCTGCAAACTTATCACAGCATGCATTTGTGTCCCTGCCGTCGCTGAACAGCGCAAATGTAGGGGAGAGAAAAGACTGCGGCCTTGCTCCCGGTGAGCACAACGGCTGAGGGCGTCAATGATAATAGAGGGCAGAGAAATAGGCCCATTTGGTGGCCGGTTTTCAAAGGGCCCTGCAGTAGGCACAGGCTAAGCCGTGTATAAAAGGCCTCCCTGCCGCCGCCGCCTCAATTGCTTACGGCCATACCACTCTGAACACGCCCGATCTCGTCCGATCTCGGAAGCTAAGCAGGGTCGGGCCTGGTTAGTACTTGGATGGGAGACCGCCTGGGAATACCAGGTGCTGTAAGCTTTTTCATCTTTCTAGGCAGCAGAGGGCGCTGCTCCCTCTCCGGGGGAGACAGGGGGCCTCCAACAACAGTGCTGGCCAGCGGCAGTGCAGTCACTTTTGCAGAGGAAGTACAAGGACGACATCACGTCCCGTGTGCCAGCAACAGCTGGCTTTCCCTCGGGGAGGCTGCAAACTTATCACAGCATGCATTTGTGTCCCTGCCGTCGCTGAACAGCGCAAATGTAGGGGAGAGAAAAGACTGCGGCCTTGCTCCCGGTGAGCACAACGGCTGAGGGCGTCAATGATAATAGAGGGCAGAGAAATAGGCCCATTTGGTGGCCGGTTTTCAAAGGGCCCTGCAGTAGGCACAGGCTAAGCCGTGTATAAAAGGCCTCCCTGCCGCCGCCGCCTCAATTGCTTACGGCCATACCACTCTGAACACGCCCGATCTCGTCCGATCTCGGAAGCTAAGCAGGGTCGGGCCTGGTTAGTACTTGGATGGGAGACCGCCTGGGAATACCAGGTGCTGTAAGCTTTTTCATCTTTCTAGGCAGCAGAGGGCGCTGCTCCCTCTCCGGGGGAGACAGGGGGCCTCCAACAACAGTGCTGGCCAGCGGCAGTGCAGTCACTTTTGCAGAGGAAGTACAAGGACGACATCACGTCCCGTGTGCCAGCAACAGCTGGCTTTCCCTCGGGGAGGCTGCAAACTTATCACAGCATGCATTTGTGTCCCTGCCGTCGCTGAACAGCGCAAATGTAGGGGAGAGAAAAGACTGCGGCCTTGCTCCCGGTGAGCACAACGGCTGAGGGCGTCAATGATAATAGAGGGCAGAGAAATAGGCCCATTTGGTGGCCGGTTTTCAAAGGGCCCTGCAGTAGGCACAGGCTAAGCCGTGTATAAAAGGCCTCCCTGCCGCCGCCGCCTCAATTGCTTACGGCCATACCACTCTGAACACGCCCGATCTCGTCCGATCTCGGAAGCTAAGCAGGGTCGGGCCTGGTTAGTACTTGGATGGGAGACCGCCTGGGAATACCAGGTGCTGTAAGCTTTTTCATCTTTCTAGGCAGCAGAGGGCGCTGCTCCCTCTCCGGGGGAGACAGGGGGCCTCCAACAACAGTGCTGGCCAGCGGCAGTGCAGTCACTTTTGCAGAGGAAGTACAAGGACGACATCACGTCCCGTGTGCCAGCAACAGCTGGCTTTCCCTCGGGGAGGCTGCAAACTTATCACAGCATGCATTTGTGTCCCTGCCGTCGCTGAACAGCGCAAATGTAGGGGAGAGAAAAGACTGCGGCCTTGCTCCCGGTGAGCACAACGGCTGAGGGCGTCAATGATAATAGAGGGCAGAGAAATAGGCCCATTTGGTGGCCGGTTTTCAAAGGGCCCTGCAGTAGGCACAGGCTAAGCCATGTATAAAAGGCCTCCCTGCCGCCGCCTCAATTGCTTACGGCCATACCACTCTGAACACGCCCGATCTCGTCCGATCTCGGAAGCTAAGCAGGGTCGGGCCTGGTTAGTACTTGGATGGGAGACCGCCTGGGAATACCAGGTGCTGTAAGCTTTTTCATCTTTCTAGGCAGCAGAGGGCGCTGCTCCCTCTCCGGGGGAGACAGGGGGCCTCCAACAACAGTGCTGGCCAGCGGCAGTGCAGTCACTTTTGCAGAGGAAGTACAAGGACGACATCACGTCCCGTGTGCCAGCAACAGCTGGCTTTCCCTCGGGGAGGCTGCAAACTTATCACAGCATACATTTGTGTCCCTGCCGTCGCTGAACAGCGCAAATGTAGGGGAGAGAAAAGACTGCGGCCTTGCTCCCGGTGAGCACAACGGCTGAGGGCGTCAATGATAATAGAGGGCAGAGAAATAGGCCCATTTGGTGGCCGGTTTTCAAAGGGCCCTGCAGTAGGCACAGGCTAAGCCGTGTATAAAAGGCCTCCCTGCCGCCGCCTCAATTGCTTACGGCCATACCACTCTGAACACGCCCGATCTCGTCCGATCTCGGAAGCTAAGCAGGGTCGGACCTGGTTAGTACTTGGATGGGAGACCGCCTGGGAATACCAGGTGCTGTAAGCTTTTTCATCTTTCTAGGCAGCAGAGGGCGCTGCTCCCTCTCCGGGGGAGACAGGGGGCCTCCAACAACAGTGCTGGCCAGCGGCAGTGCAGTCACTTTTGCAGAGGAAGTACAAGGACGACATCACGTCCCGTGTGCCAGCAACAGCTGGCTTTCCCTCGGGGAGGCTGCAAACTTATCACAGCATGCATTTGTGTCCCTGCCGTCGCTGAACAGCGCAAATGTAGGGGAGAGAAAAGACTGCGGCCTTGCTCCCGGTGAGCACAACGGCTGAGGGCGTCAATGATAATAGAGGGCAGAGAAATAGGCCCATTTGGTGGCCGGTTTTCAAAGGGCCCTGCAGTAGGCACAGGCTAAGCCGTGTATAAAAGGCCTCCCTGCCGCCGCCTCAATTGCTTACGGCCATACCACTCTGAACACGCCCGATCTCGTCCGATCTCGGAAGCTAAGCAGGGTCGGGCCTGGTTAGTACTTGGATGGGAGACCGCCTGGGAATACCAGGTCCTGTAAGCTTTTTCATCTTTCTAGGCAGCAGAGGGCGCTGCTCCCTCTCCGGGGGAGACAGGGGGCCTCCAACAACAGTGCTGGCCAGCGGCAGTGCTGTCACTTTTGCAGAGGAAGTACAAGGACGACATCACGTCCCGTGTGCCAGCAACAGCTGGCTTTCCCTCGGGGAGGCTGCAAACTTATCACAGCATGCATTTGTGTCCCTGCCGTCGCTGAACAGCGCAAATGTAGGGGAGAGAAAAGACTGCGGCCTTGCTCCCGGTGAGCACAACGGCTGAGGGCGTCAATGATAATAGAGGGCAGAGAAATAGGCCCATTTGGTGGCCGGTTTTCAAAGGGCCCTGCAGTAGGCACAAGCTAAGCCGTGTATAAAAGGCCTCCCTGCCGACGCCTCAATTGCTTACGGCCATACCACTCTGAACACGCCCGATCTCGTCCGATCTCGGAAGCTAAGCAGGGTCGGGCCTGGTTAGTACTTGGATGGGAGACCGCCTGGGAATACCAGGTGCTGTAAGCTTTTTCATCTTTCTAGGCAGCAGAGGGCGCTGCTCCCTCTCCGGGGGAGACAGGGGGCCTCCAACAACAGTGCTGGCCAGCGGCAGTGCAGTCACTTTTGCAGAGGAAGTACAAGGACGACATCACGTCCCGTGTGCCAGCAACAGCTGGCTTTCCCTCGGGGAGGCTGCAAACTTATCACAGCATGCATTTGTGTCCCTGCCGTCGCTGAACAGCGCAAATGTAGGGGAGAGAAAAGACTGCGGCCTTGCTCCCGGTGAGCACAACGGCTGAGGGCGTCAATGATAATAGAGGGCAGAGAAATAGGCCCATTTGGTGGCCGGTTTTCAAAGGGCCCTGCAGTAGGCACAGGCTAAGCCGTGTATAAAAGGCCTCCCTGCCGCCGCCCCAATTGCTTACGGCCATACCACTCTGAACACGCCCGATCTCGTCCGATCTCGGAAGCTAAGCAGGGTCGGGCCTGGTTAGTACTTGGATGGGAGACCGCCTGGGAATACCAGGTGCTGTAAGCTTTTTCATCTTTCTAGGCAGCAGAGGGCGCTGCTCCCTCTCCGGGGGAGACAGGGGGCCTCCAACAACAGTGCTGGCCAGCGGCAGTGCAGTCACTTTTGCAGAGGAAGTACAAGGACGACATCACGTCCCGTGTGCCAGCAACAGCTGGCTTTCCCTCGGGGAGGCTGCAAACTTATCACAGCATGCATTTGTGTCCCTGCCGTCGCTGAACAGCGCAAATGTAGGGGAGAGAAAAGACTGCGGCCTTGCTCCCGGTGAGCACAACGGCTGAGGGCGTCAATGATAATAGAGGGCAGAGAAATAGGCCCATTTGGTGGCCGGTTTTCAAAGGGCCCTGCAGTAGGCACAGGCTAAGCCGTGTATAAAAGGCCTCCCTGCCGCCGCCTCAATTGCTTACGGCCATACCACTCTGAACACGCCCGATCTCGTCCGATCTCGGAAGCTAAGCAGGGTCGGGCCTGGTTAGTACTTGGATGGGAGACCGCCTGGGAATACCAGGTGCTGTAAGCTTTTTCATCTTTCTAGGCAGCAGAGGGCGCTGCTCCCTCTCCGGGGGAGACAGGGGGCCTCCAACAACAGTGCTGGCCAGCGGCAGTGCAGTCACTTTTGCAGAGGAAGTACAAGGACGACATCACGTCCCGTGTGCCAGCAACAGCTGGCTTTCCCTCGGGGAGGCTGCAAACTTATCACAGCATGCATTTGTGTCCCTGCCGTCGCTGAACAGCGCAAATGTAGGGGAGAGAAAAGACTGCGGCCTTGCTCCCGGTGAGCACAACGGCTGAGGGCGTCAATGATAATAGAGGGCAGAGAAATAGGCCCATTTGGTGGCCGGTTTTCAAAGGGCCCTGCAGTAGGCACAGGCTAAGCCGTGTATAAAAGGCCTCCCTGCCGCCGCCGCCTCAATTGCTTACGGCCATACCACTCTGAACACGCCCGATCTCGTCCGATCTCGGAAGCTAAGCAGGGTCGGGCCTGGTTAGTACTTGGATGGGAGACCGCCTGGGAATACCAGGTGCTGTAAGCTTTTTCATCTTTCTAGGCAGCAGAGGGCGCTGCTCCCTCTCCGGGGGAGACAGGGGGCCTCCAACAACAGTGCTGGCCAGCGGCAGTGCAGTCACTTTTGCAGAGGAAGTACAAGGACGACATCACGTCCCGTGTGCCAGCAACAGCTGGCTTTCCCTCGGGGAGGCTGCAAACTTATCACAGCATGCATTTGTGTCCCTGCCGTCGCTGAACAGCGCAAATGTAGGGGAGAGAAAAGACTGCGGCCTTGCTCCCGGTGAGCACAACGGCTGAGGGCGTCAATGATAATAGAGGGCAGAGAAATAGGCCCATTTGGTGGCCGGTTTTCAAAGGGCCCTGCAGTAGGCACAGGCTAAGCCGTGTATAAAAGGCCTCCCTGCCGCCGCCGCCTCAATTGCTTACGGCCATACCACTCTGAACACGCCCGATCTCGTCCGATCTCGGAAGCTAAGCAGGGTCGGGCCTGGTTAGTACTTGGATGGGAGACCGCCTGGGAATACCAGGTGCTGTAAGCTTTTTCATCTTTCTAGGCAGCAGAGGGCGCTGCTCCCTCTCCGGGGGAGACAGGGGGCCTCCAACAACAGTGCTGGCCAGCGGCAGTGCAGTCCCTTTTGCAGAGGAAGTACAAGGACGACATCACGTCCCGTGTGCCAGCAACAGCTGGCTTTCCCTCGGGGAGGCTGCAAACTTATCACAGCATGCATTTGTGTCCCTGCCGTCGCTGAACAGCGCAAATGTAGGGGAGAGAAAAGACTGCGGCCTTGCTCCCGGTGAGCACAACGGCTGAGGGCGTCAATGATAATAGAGGGCAGAGAAATAGGCCCATTTGGTGGCCGGTTTTCAAAGGGCCCTGCAGTAGGCACAGGCTAAGCCGTGTATAAAAGGCCTCCCTGCCGCCGCCGCCTCAATTGCTTACGGCCATACCACTCTGAACACGCCCGATCTCGTCCGATCTCGGAAGCTAAGCAGGGTCGGGCCTGGTTAGTACTTGGATGGGAGACCGCCTGGGAATACCAGGTGCTGTAAGCTTTTTCATCTTTCTAGGCAGCAGAGGGCGCTGCTCCCTCTCCGGGGGAGACAGGGGGCCTCCAACAACAGTGCTGGCCAGCGGCAGTGCAGTCACTTTTGCAGAGGAAGTACAAGGACGACATCACGTCCCGTGTGCCAGCAACAGCTGGCTTTCCCTCGGGGAGGCTGCAAACTTATCACAGCATGCATTTGTGTCCCTGCCGTCGCTGAACAGCGCAAATGTAGGGGAGAGAAAAGACTGCGGCCTTGCTCCCGGTGAGCACAACGGCTGAGGGCGTCAATGATAATAGAGGGCAGAGAAATAGGCCCATTTGGTGGCCGGTTTTCAAAGGGCCCTGCAGTAGGCACAGGCTAAGCCGTGTATAAAAGGCCTCCCTGCCGCCGCCTCAATTGCTTACGGCCATACCACTCTGAACACGCCCGATCTCGTCCGATCTCGGAAGCTAAGCAGGGTCGGGCCTGGTTAGTACTTGGATGGGAGACCGCCTGGGAATACCAGGTGCTGTAAGCTTTTTCATCTTTCTAGGCAGCAGAGGGCGCTGCTCCCTCTCCGGGGGAGACAGGGGGCCTCCAACAACAGTGCTGGCCAGCGGCAGTGCAGTCACTTTTGCAGAGGAAGTACAAGGACGACATCACGTCCCGTGTGCCAGCAACAGCTGGCTTTCCCTCGGGGAGGCTGCAAACTTATCACAGCATACATTTGTGTCCCTGCCGTCGCTGAACAGCGCAAATGTAGGGGAGAGAAAAGACTGCGGCCTTGCTCCCGGTGAGCACAACGGCTGAGGGCGTCAATGATAATAGAGGGCAGAGAAATAGGCCCATTTGGTGGCCGGTTTTCAAAGGGCCCTGCAGTAGGCACAGGCTAAGCCGTGTATAAAAGGCCTCCCTGCCGCCGCCTCAATTGCTTACGGCCATACCACTCTGAACACGCCCGATCTCGTCCGATCTCGGAAGCTAAGCAGGGTCGGACCTGGTTAGTACTTGGATGGGAGACCGCCTGGGAATACCAGGTGCTGTAAGCTTTTTCATCTTTTTAGGCAGCAGAGGGCACTGCTCCCTCTCCGGGGGAGACAGGGGGCCTCCAACAACAGTGCTGGCCAGCGGCAGTGCAGTCACTTTTGCAGAGGAAGTACAAGGACGACATCACGTCCCGTGTGCCAGCAACAGCTGGCTTTCCCTCGGGGAGGCTGCAAACTTATCACAGCATGCATTTGTGTCCCTGCCGTCGCTGAACAGCGCAAATGTAGGGGAGAGAAAAGACTGCGGCCTTGCTCCCGGTGAGCACAACGGCTGAGGGCGTCAATGATAATAGAGGGCAGAGAAATAGGCCCATTTGGTGGCCGGTTTTCAAAGGGCCCTGCAGTAGGCACAGGCTAAGCCGTGTATAAAAGGCCTCCCTGCCGCCGCCTCAATTGCTTACGGCCATACCACTCTGAACACGCCCGATCTCGTCCGATCTCGGAAGCTAAGCAGGGTCGGGCCTGGTTAGTACTTGGATGGGAGACCGCCTGGGAATACCAGGTCCTGTAAGCTTTTTCATCTTTCTAGGCAGCAGAGGGCGCTGCTCCCTCTCCGGGGGAGACAGGGGGCCTCCAACAACAGTGCTGGCCAGCGGCAGTGCAGTCACTTTTGCAGAGGAAGTACAAGGACGACATCACGTCCCGTGTGCCAGCAACAGCTGGCTTTCCCTCGGGGAGGCTGCAAACTTATCACAGCATGCATTTGTGTCCCTGCCGTCGCTGAACAGCGCAAATGTAGGGGAGAGAAAAGACTGCGGCCTTGCTCCCGGTGAGCACAACGGCTGAGGGCGTCAATGATAATAGAGGGCAGAGAAATAGGCCCATTTGGTGGCCGGTTTTCAAAGGGCCCTGCAGTAGGCACAAGCTAAGCCGTGTATAAAAGGCCTCCCTGCCGACGCCTCAATTGCTTACGGCCATACCACTCTGAACACGCCCGATCTCGTCCGATCTCGGAAGCTAAGCAGGGTCGGGCCTGGTTAGTACTTGGATGGGAGACCGCCTGGGAATACCAGGTGCTGTAAGCTTTTTCATCTTTCTAGGCAGCAGAGGGCGCTGCTCCCTCTCCGGGGGAGACAGGGGGCCTCCAACAACAGTGCTGGCCAGCGGCAGTGCAGTCACTTTTGCAGAGGAAGTACAAGGACGACATCACGTCCCGTGTGCCAGCAACAGCTGGCTTTCCCTCGGGGAGGCTGCAAACTTATCACAGCATGCATTTGTGTCCCTGCCGTCGCTGAACAGCGCAAATGTAGGGGAGAGAAAAGACTGCGGCCTTGCTCCCGGTGAGCACAACGGCTGAGGGCGTCAATGATAATAGAGGGCAGAGAAATAGGCCCATTTGGTGGCCGGTTTTCAAAGGGCCCTGCAGTAGGCACAGGCTAAGCCGTGTATAAAAGGCCTCCCTGCCGCCGCCCCAATTGCTTACGGCCATACCACTCTGAACACGCCCGATCTCGTCCGATCTCGGAAGCTAAGCAGGGTCGGGCCTGGTTAGTACTTGGATGGGAGACCGCCTGGGAATACCAGGTGCTGTAAGCTTTTTCATCTTTCTAGGCAGCAGAGGGCGCTGCTCCCTCTCCGGGGGAGACAGGGGGCCTCCAACAACAGTGCTGGCCAGCGGCAGTGCAGTCACTTTTGCAGAGGAAGTACAAGGACGACATCACGTCCCGTGTGCCAGCAACAGCTGGCTTTCCCTCGGGGAGGCTGCAAACTTATCACAGCATGCATTTGTGTCCCTGCCGTCGCTGAACAGCGCAAATGTAGGGGAGAGAAAAGACTGCGGCCTTGCTCCCGGTGAGCACAACGGCTGAGGGCGTCAATGATAATAGAGGGCAGAGAAATAGGCCCATTTGGTGGCCGGTTTTCAAAGGGCCCTGCAGTAGGCACAGGCTAAGCCGTGTATAAAAGGCCTCCCTGCCGCCGCCTCAATTGCTTACGGCCATACCACTCTGAACACGCCCGATCTCGTCCGATCTCGGAAGCTAAGCAGGGTCGGGCCTGGTTAGTACTTGGATGGGAGACCGCCTGGGAATACCAGGTGCTGTAAGCTTTTTCATCTTTCTAGGCAGCAGAGGGCGCTGCTCCCTCTCCGGGGGAGACAGGGGGCCTCCAACAACAGTGCTGGCCAGCGGCAGTGCAGTCACTTTTGCAGAGGAAGTACAAGGACGACATCACGTCCCGTGTGCCAGCAACAGCTGGCTTTCCCTCGGGGAGGCTGCAAACTTATCACAGCATGCATTTGTGTCCCTGCCGTCGCTGAACAGCGCAAATGTAGGGGAGAGAAAAGACTGCGGCCTTGCTCCCGGTGAGCACAACGGCTGAGGGCGTCAATGATAATAGAGGGCAGAGAAATAGGCCCATTTGGTGGCCGGTTTTCAAAGGGCCCTGCAGTAGGCACAGGCTAAGCCGTGTATAAAAGGCCTCCCTGCCGCCGCCGCCTCAATTGCTTACGGCCATACCACTCTGAACACGCCCGATCTTGTCCGATCTCGGAAGCTAAGCAGGGTCGGGCCTGGTTAGTACTTGGATGGGAGACCGCCTGGGAATACCAGGTGCTGTAAGCTTTTTCATCTTTCTAGGCAGCAGAGGGCGCTGCTCCCTCTCCGGGGGAGACAGGGGGCCTCCAACAACAGTGCTGGCCAGCGGCAGTGCAGTCACTTTTGCAGAGGAAGTACAAGGACGACATCACGTCCCGTGTGCCAGCAACAGCTGGCTTTCCCTCGGGGAGGCTGCAAACTTATCACAGCATGCATTTGTGTCCCTGCCGTCGCTGAACAGCGCAAATGTAGGGGAGAGAAAAGACTGCGGCCTTGCTCCCGGTGAGCACAACGGCTGAGGGCGTCAATGATAATAGAGGGCAGAGAAATAGGCCCATTTGGTGGCCGGTTTTCAAAGGGCCCTGCAGTAGGCACAGGCTAAGCCGTGTATAAAAGGCCTCCCTGCCGCCGCCGCCTCAATTGCTTACGGCCATACCACTCTGAACACGCCCGATCTCGTCCGATCTCGGAAGCTAAGCAGGGTCGGGCCTGGTTAGTACTTGGATGGGAGACCGCCTGGGAATACCAGGTGCTGTAAGCTTTTTCATCTTTCTAGGCAGCAGAGGGCGCTGCTCCCTCTCCGGGGGAGACAGGGGGCCTCCAACAACAGTGCTGGCCAGCGGCAGTGCAGTCCCTTTTGCAGAGGAAGTACAAGGACGACATCACGTCCCGTGTGCCAGCAACAGCTGGCTTTCCCTCGGGGAGGCTGCAAACTTATCACAGCATGCATTTGTGTCCCTGCCGTCGCTGAACAGCGCAAATGTAGGGGAGAGAAAAGACTGCGGCCTTGCTCCCGGTGAGCACAACGGCTGAGGGCGTCAATGATAATAGAGGGCAGAGAAATAGGCCCATTTGGTGGCCGGTTTTCAAAGGGCCCTGCAGTAGGCACAGGCTAAGCCGTGTATAAAAGGCCTCCCTGCCGCCGCCGCCTCAATTGCTTACGGCCATACCACTCTGAACACGCCCGATCTCGTCCGATCTCGGAAGCTAAGCAGGGTCGGGCCTGGTTAGTACTTGGATGGGAGACCGCCTGGGAATACCAGGTGCTGTAAGCTTTTTCATCTTTCTAGGCAGCAGAGGGCGCTGCTCCCTCTCCGGGGGAGACAGGGGGCCTCCAACAACAGTGCTGGCCAGCGGCAGTGCAGTCACTTTTGCAGAGGAAGTACAAGGACGACATCACGTCCCGTGTGCCAGCAACAGCTGGCTTTCCCTCGGGGAGGCTGCAAACTTATCACAGCATGCATTTGTGTCCCTGCCGTCGCTGAACAGCGCAAATGTAGGGGAGAGAAAAGACTGCGGCCTTGCTCCCGGTGAGCACAACGGCTGAGGGCGTCAATGATAACAGAGGGCAGAGAAATAGGCCCATTTGGTGGCCGGTTTTCAAAAGGCCCTGCAGTAGGCACAGGCTAAGCCGTGTATAAAAGGCCTCCCTGCCGCCGCCTCAATTGCTTACGGCCATACCACTCTGAACACGCCCGATCTCGTCCGATCTCGGAAGCTAAGCAGGGTCGGGCCTGGTTAGTACTTGGATGGGAGACCGCCTGGGAATACCAGGTGCTGTAAGCTTTTTCATCTTTCTAGGCAGCAGAGGGCGCTGCTCCCTCTCCGGGGGAGACAGGGGGCCTCCAACAACAGTGCTGGCCAGCGGCAGTGCAGTCACTTTTGCAGAGGAAGTACAAGGACGACATCACGTCCCGTGTGCCAGCAACAGCTGGCTTTCCCTCGGGGAGGCTGCAAACTTATCACAGCATGCATTTGTGTCCCTGCCGTCGCTGAACAGCGCAAATGTAGGGGAGAGAAAAGACTGCGGCCTTGCTCCCGGTGAGCACAACGGCTGAGGGCGTCAATGATAACAGAGGGCAGAGAAATAGGCCCATTTGGTGGCCGGTTTTCAAAAGGCCCTGCAGTAGGCACAGGCTAAGCCGTGTATAAAAGGCCTCCCTGCCGCCGCCTCATTTGCTTACGGCCATACCACTCTGAACACGCCCGATCTCGTCCGATCTCGGAAGCTAAGCAGGGTCGGGCCTGGTTAGTACTTGGATGGGAGACCGCCTGGGAATACCAGGTGCTGTAAGCTTTTTCATCTTTCTAGGCAGCAGAGGGCGCTGCTCCCTCTCCGGGGGAGACAGGGGGCCTCCAACAACAGTGCTGGCCAGCGGCAGTGCAGTCACTTTTGCAGAGGAAGTACAAGGACGACATCACGTCCCGTGTGCCAGCAACAGCTGGCTTTCCCTCGGGGAGGCTGCAAACTTATCACAGCATGCATTTGTGTCCCTGCCGTCGCTGAACAGCGCAAATGTAGGGGAGAGAAAAGACTGCGGCCTTGCTCCCGGTGAGCACAACGGCTGAGGGCGTCAATGATAATAGAGGGCAGAGAAATAGGCCCATTTGGTGGCCGGTTTTCAAAAGGCCCTGCAGTAGGCACAGGCTAAGCCGTGTATAAAAGGCCTCCCTGCCGCCGCCTCAATTGCTTACGGCCATACCACTCTGAACACGCCCGATCTCGTCCGATCTCGGAAGCTAAGCAGGGTCGGGCCTGGTTAGTACTTGGATGGGAGACCGCCTGGGAATACCAGGTGCTGTAAGCTTTTTCATCTTTCTAGGCAGCAGAGGGCGCTGCTCCCTCTCCGGGGGAGACAGGGGGCCTCCAACAACAGTGCTGGCCAGCGGCAGTGCAGTCACTTTTGCAGAGGAAGTACAAGGACGACATCACGTCCCGTGTGCCAGCAACAGCTGGCTTTCCCTCGGGGAGGCTGCAAACTTATCACAGCATGCATTTGTGTCCCTGCCGTCGCTGAACAGCGCAAATGTAGGGGAGAGAAAAGACTGCGGCCTTGCTCCCGGTGAGCACAACGGCTGAGGGCGTCAATGATAATAGAGGGCAGAGAAATAGGCCCATTTGGTGGCCGGTTTTCAAAAGGCCCTGCAGTAGGCACAGGCTAAGCCGTGTATAAAAGGCCTCCCTGCCGCCGCCTCAATTGCTTACGGCCATACCACTCTGAACACGCCCGATCTCGTCCGATCTCGGAAGCTAAGCAGGGTCGGGCCTGGTTAGTACTTGGATGGGAGACCGCCTGGGAATACCAGGTGCTGTAAGCTTTTTCATCTTTCTAGGCAGCAGAGGGCGCTGCTCCCTCTCCGGGGGAGACAGGGGGCCTCCAACAACAGTGCTGGCCAGCGGCAGTGCAGTCACTTTTGCAGAGGAAGTACAAGGACGACATCACGTCCCGTGTGCCAGCAACAGCTGGCTTTCCCTCGGGGAGGCTGCAAACTTATCACAGCATGCATTTGTGTCCCTGCCGTCGCTGAACAGCGCAAATGTAGGGGAGAGAAAAGACTGCGGCCTTGCTCCCGGTGAGCACAACGGCTGAGGGCGTCAATGATAACAGAGGGCAGAGAAATAGGCCCATTTGGTGGCCGGTTTTCAAAAGGCCCTGCAGTAGGCACAGGCTAAGCCGTGTATAAAAGGCCTCCCTGCCGCCGCCTCAATTGCTTACGGCCATACCACTCTGAACACGCCCGATCTCGTCCGATCTCGGAAGCTAAGCAGGGTCGGGCCTGGTTAGTACTTGGATGGGAGACAGCCTGGGAATACCAGGTGCTGTAAGCTTTTTCATCTTTCTAGGCAGCAGAGGGCGCTGCTCCCTCTCCGGGGGAGACAGGGGGCCTCCAACAACAGTGCTGGCCAGCGGCAGTGCAGTCACTTTTGCAGAGGAAGTACAAGGACGACATCACGTCCCGTGTGCCAGCAACAGCTGGCTTTCCCTCGGGGAGGCTGCAAACTTATCACAGCATGCATTTGTGTCCCTGCCGTCGCTGAACAGCGCAAATGTAGGGGAGAGAAAAGACTGCGGCCTTGCTCCCGGTGAGCACAACGGCTGAGGGCGTCAATGATAATAGAGGGCAGAGAAATAGGCCCATTTGGTGGCCGGTTTTCAAAAGGCCCTGCAGTAGGCACAGGCTAAGCCGTGTATAAAAGGCCTCCCTGCCGCCGCCTCAATTGCTTACGGCCATACCACTCTGAACACGCCCGATCTCGTCCGATCTCGGAAGCTAAGCAGGGTCGGGCCTGGTTAGTACTTGGATGGGAGACCGCCTGGGAATACCAGGTGCTGTAAGCTTTTTCATCTTTCTAGGCAGCAGAGGGCGCTGCTCCCTCTCCGGGGGAGACAGGGGGCCTCCAACAACAGTGCTGGCCAGCGGCAGTGCAGTCACTTTTGCAGAGGAAGTACAAGGACGACATCACGTCCCGTGTGCCAGCAACAGCTGGCTTTCCCTCGGGGAGGCTGCAAACTTATCACAGCATGCATTTGTGTCCCTGCCGTCGCTGAACAGCGCAAATGTAGGGGAGAGAAAAGACTGCGGCCTTGCTCCCGGTGAGCACAACGGCTGAGGGCGTCAATGATAACAGAGGGCAGAGAAATAGGCCCATTTGGTGGCCGGTTTTCAAAAGGCCCTGCAGTAGGCACAGGCTAAGCCGTGTATAAAAGGCCTCCCTGCCGCCGCCTCAATTGCTTACGGCCATACCACTCTGAACACGCCCGATCTCGTCCGATCTCGGAAGCTAAGCAGGGTCGGGCCTGGTTAGTACTTGGATGGGAGACCGCCTGGGAATACCAGGTGCTGTAAGCTTTTTCATCTTTCTAGGCAGCAGAGGGCGCTGCTCCCTCTCCGGGGGAGACAGGGGGCCTCCAACAACAGTGCTGGCCAGCGGCAGTGCAGTCACTTTTGCAGAGGAAGTACAAGGACGACATCACGTCCCGTGTGCCAGCAACAGCTGGCTTTCCCTCGGGGAGGCTGCAAACTTATCACAGCATGCATTTGTGTCCCTGCCGTCGCTGAACAGCGCAAATGTAGGGGAGAGAAAAGACTGCGGCCTTGCTCCCGGTGAGCACAACGGCTGAGGGCGTCAATGATAATAGAGGGCAGAGAAATAGGCCCATTTGGTGGCCGGTTTTCAAAGGGCCCTGCAGTAGGCACAGGCTAAGCCGTGTATAAAAGGCCTCCCTGCCGCCGCCGCCTCAATTGCTTACGGCCATACCACTCTGAACACGCCCGATCTCGTCCGATCTCGGAAGCTAAGCAGGGTCGGGCCTGGTTAGTACTTGGATGGGAGACCGCCTGGGAATACCAGGTGCTGTAAGCTTTTTCATCTTTCTAGGCAGCAGAGGGCGCTGCTCCCTCTCCGGGGGAGACAGGGGGCCTCCAACAACAGTGCTGGCCAGCGGCAGTGCAGTCACTTTTGCAGAGGAAGTACAAGGACGACATCACGTCCCGTGTGCCAGCAACAGCTGGCTTTCCCTCGGGGAGGCTGCAAACTTATCACAGCATGCATTTGTGTCCCTGCCGTCGCTGAACAGCGCAAATGTAGGGGAGAGAAAAGACTGCGGCCTTGCTCCCGGTGAGCACAACGGCTGAGGGCGTCAATGATAATAGAGGGCAGAGAAATAGGCCCATTTGGTGGCCGGTTTTCAAAGGGCCCTGCAGTAGGCACAGGCTAAGCCGTGTATAAAAGGCCTCCCTGCCGCCGCCGCCTCAATTGCTTACGGCCATACCACTCTGAACACGCCCGATCTCGTCCGATCTCGGAAGCTAAGCAGGGTCGGGCCTGGTTAGTACTTGGATGGGAGACCGCCTGGGAATACCAGGTGCTGTACGCTTTTTCATCTTTCTAGGCAGCAGAGGGCGCTGCTCCCTCTCCGGGGGAGACAGGGGGCCTCCAACAACAGTGCTGGCCAGCGGCAGTGCAGTCACTTTTGCAGAGGAAGTACAAGGACGACATCACGTCCCGTGTGCCAGCAACAGCTGGCTTTCCCTCGGGGAGGCTGCAAACTTATCACAGCATGCATTTGTGTCCCTGCCGTCGCTGAACAGCGCAAATGTAGGGGAGAGAAAATACTGCGGCCTTGCTCCCGGTGAGCACAACGGCTGAGGGCGTCAATGATAATAGAGGGCAGAGAAATAGGCCCATTTGGTGGCCGGTTTTCAAAGGGCCCTGCAGTAGGCACAGGCTAAGCCGTGTATAAAAGGCCTCCCTGCCGCCGCCGCCTCAATTGCTTACGGCCATACCACTCTGAACACGCCCGATCTCGTCCGATCTCGGAAGCTAAGCAGGGTCGGGCCTGGTTAGTACTTGGATGGGAGACCGCCTGGGAATACCAGGTGCTGTAAGCTTTTTCATCTTTCTAGGCAGCAGAGGGCGCTGCTCCCTCTCCGGGGGAGACAGGGGGCCTCCAACAACAGTGCTGGCCAGCGGCAGTGCAGTCACTTTTGCAGAGGAAGTACAAGGACGACATCACGTCCCGTGTGCCAGCAACAGCTGGCTTTCCCTCGGGGAGGCTGCAAACTTATCACAGCATGCATTTGTGTCCCTGCCGTCGCTGAACAGCGCAAATGTAGGGGAGAGAAAAGACTGCGGCCTTGCTCCCGGTGAGCACAACGGCTGAGGGCGTCAATGATAATAGAGGGCAGAGAAATAGGCCCATTTGGTGGCCGGTTTTCAAAGGGCCCTGCAGTAGGCACAGGCTAAGCCGTGTATAAAAGGCCTCCCTGCCGCCGCCGCCTCAATTGCTTACGGCCATACCACTCTGAACACGCCCGATCTCGTCCGATCTCGGAAGCTAAGCAGGGTCGGGCCTGGTTAGTACTTGGATGGGAGACCGCCTGGGAATACCAGGTGCTGTAAGCTTTTTCATCTTTCTAGGCAGCAGAGGGCGCTGCTCCCTCTCCGGGGGAGACAGGGGGCCTCCAACAACAGTGCTGGCCAGCGGCAGTGCAGTCACTTTTGCAGAGGAAGTACAAGGACGACATCACGTCCCGTGTGCCAGCAACAGCTGGCTTTCCCTCGGGGAGGCTGCAAACTTATCACAGCATGCATTTGTGTCCCTGCCGTCGCTGAACAGCGCAAATGTAGGGGAGAGAAAAGACTGCGGCCTTGCTCCCGGTGAGCACAACGGCTGAGGGCGTCAATGATAATAGAGGGCAGAGAAATAGGCCCATTTGGTGGCCGGTTTTCAAAGGGCCCTGCAGTAGGCACAGGCTAAGCCGTGTATAAAAGGCCTCCCTGCCGCCGCCGCCTCAATTGCTTACGGCCATACCACTCTGAACACGCCCGATCTCGTCCGATCTCGGAAGCTAAGCAGGGTCGGGCCTGGTTAGTACTTGGATGGGAGACCGCCTGGGAATACCAGGTGCTGTAAGCTTTTTCATCTTTCTAGGCAGCAGAGGGCGCTGCTCCCTCTCCGGGGGAGACAGGGGGCCTCCAACAACAGTGCTGGCCAGCGGCAGTGCAGTCACTTTTGCAGAGGAAGTACAAGGACGACATCACGTCCCGTGTGCCAGCAACAGCTGGCTTTCCCTCGGGGAGGCTGCAAACTTATCACAGCATGCATTTGTGTCCCTGCCGTCGCTGAACAGCGCAAATGTAGGGGAGAGAAAAGACTGCGGCCTTGCTCCCGGTGAGCACAACGGCTGAGGGCGTCAATGATAATAGAGGGCAGAGAAATAGGCCCATTTGGTGGCCGGTTTTCAAAGGGCCCTGCAGTAGGCACAGGCTAAGCCGTGTATAAAAGGCCTCCCTGCCGCCGCCGCCTCAATTGCTTACGGCCATACCACTCTGAACACGCCCGATCTCGTCCGATCTCGGAAGCTAAGCAGGGTCGGGCCTGGTTAGTACTTGGATGGGAGACCGCCTGGGAATACCAGGTGCTGTAAGCTTTTTCATCTTTCTAGGCAGCAGAGGGCGCTGCTCCCTCTCCGGGGGAGACAGGGGGCCTCCAACAACAGTGGTGGCCAGCGGCAGTGCAGTCACTTTTGCAGAGGAAGTACAAGGACGACATCACGTCCCGTGTGCCAGCAACAGCTGGCTTTCCCTCGGGGAGGCTGCAAACTTATCACAGCATGCATTTGTGTCCCTGCCGTCGCTGAACAGCGCAAATGTAGGGGAGAGAAAAGACTGCGGCCTTGCTCCCGGTGAGCACAACGACTGAGGGCGTCAATGATAATAGAGGGCAGAGAAATAGGCCCATTTGGTGGCCGGTTTTCAAAGGGCCCTGCAGTAGGCACAGGCTAAGCCGTGTATAAAAGGCCTCCCTGCCGCCGCCGCCTCAATTGCTTACGGCCATACCACTCTGAACACGCCCGATCTCGTCCGATCTCGGAAGCTAAGCAGGGTCGGGCCTGGTTAGTACTTGGATGGGAGACCGCCTGGGAATACCAGGTGCTGTACGCTTTTTCATCTTTCTAGGCAGCAGAGGGCGCTGCTCCCTCTCCGGGGGAGACAGGGGGCCTCCAACAACAGTGCTGGCCAGCGGCAGTGCAGTCACTTTTGCAGAGGAAGTACAAGGACGACATCACGTCCCGTGTGCCAGCAACAGCTGGCTTTCCCTCGGGGAGGCTGCAAACTTATCACAGCATGCATTTGTGTCCCTGCCGTCGCTGAACAGCGCAAATGTAGGGGAGAGAAAAGACTGCGGCCTTGCTCCCGGTGAGCACAACGGCTGAGGGCGTCAATGATAATAGAGGGCAGAGAAATAGGCCCATTTGGTGGCCGGTTTTCAAAGGGCCCTGCAGTAGGCACAGGCTAAGCCGTGTATAAAAGGCCTCCCTGCCGCCGCCTCAATTGCTTACGGCCATACCACTCTGAACACGCCCGATCTCGTCCGATCTCGGAAGCTAAGCAGGGTCGGGCCTGGTTAGTACTTGGATGGGAGACCGCCTGGGAATACCAGGTGCTGTAAGCTTTTTCATCTTTCTAGGCAGCAGAGGGCGCTGCTCCCTCTCCGGGGGAGACAGGGGGCCTCCAACAACAGTGCTGGCCAGCGGCAGTGCAGTCACTTTTGCAGAGGAAGTACAAGGACGACATCACGTCCCGTGTGCCAGCAACAGCTGGCTTTCCCTCGGGGAGGCTGCAAACTTATCACAGCATGCATTTGTGTCCCTGCCGTCGCTGAACAGCGCAAATGTAGGGGAGAGAAAAGACTGCGGCCTTGCTCCCGGTGAGCACAACGGCTGAGGGCGTCAATGATAATAGAGGGCAGAGAAATAGGCCCATTTGGTGGCCGGTTTTCAAAGGGCCCTGCAGTAGGCACAGGCTAAGCCGTGTATAAAAGGCCTCCCTGCCGCCGCCGCCTCAATTGCTTACGGCCATACCACTCTGAACACGCCCGATCTCGTCCGATCTCGGAAGCTAAGCAGGGTCGGGCCTGGTTAGTACTTGGATGGGAGACCGCCTGGGAATACCAGGTGCTGTAAGCTTTTTCATCTTTCTAGGCAGCAGAGGGCGCTGCTCCCTCTCCGGGGGAGACAGGGGGCCTCCAACAACAGTGCTGGCCAGCGGCAGTGCAGTCACTTTTGCAGAGGAAGTACAAGGACGACATCACGTCCCGTGTGCCAGCAACAGCTGGCTTTCCCTCGGGGAGGCTGCAAACTTATCACAGCATGCATTTGTGTCCCTGCCGTCGCTGAACAGCGCAAATGTAGGGGAGAGAAAAGACTGCGGCCTTGCTCCCGGTGAGCACAACGGCTGAGGGCGTCAATGATAATAGAGGGCAGAGAAATAGGCCCATTTGGTGGCCGGTTTTCAAAGGGCCCTGCAGTAGGCACAGGCTAAGCCGTGTATAAAAGGCCTCCCTGCCGCCGCCGCTTCAATTGCTTACGGCCATACCACTCTGAACACGCCCGATCTCGTCCGATCTCGGAAGCTAAGCAGGGTCGGGCCTGGTTAGTACTTGGATGGGAGACCGCCTGGGAATACCAGGTGCTGTAAGCTTTTTCATCTTTCTAGGCAGCAGAGGGCGCTGCTCCCTCTCCGGGGGAGACAGGGGGCCTCCAACAACAGTGCTGGCCAGCGGCAGTGCAGTCACTTTTGCAGAGGAAGTACAAGGACGACATCACGTCCCGTGTGCCAGCAACAGCTGGCTTTCCCTCGGGGAGGCTGCAAACTTATCACAGCATGCATTTGTGTCCCTGCCGTCGCTGAACAGCGCAAATGTAGGGGAGAGAAAAGACTGCGGCCTTGCTCCCGGTGAGCACAACGGCTGAGGGCGTCAATGATAATAGAGGGCAGAGAAATAGGCCCATTTGGTGGCCGGTTTTCAAAGGGCCCTGCAGTAGGCACAGGCTAAGCCGTGTATAAAAGGCCTCCCTGCCGCCGCCTCAATTGCTTACGGCCATATCACTCTGAACACGCCCGATCTCGTCCGATCTCGGAAGCTAAGCAGGGTCGGGCCTGGTTAGTACTTGGATGGGAGACCGCCTGGGAATACCAGGTGCTGTAAGCTTTTTCATCTTTCTAGGCAGCAGAGGGCGCTGCTCCCTCTCCGGGGGAGACAGGGGGCCTCCAACAACAGTGCTGGCCAGCGGCAGTGCAGTCACTTTTGCAGAGGAAGTACAAGGACGACATCACGTCCCGTGTGCCAGCAACAGCTGGCTTTCCCTCGGGGAGGCTGCAAACTTATCACAGCATGCATTTGTGTCCCTGCCGTCGCTGAACAGCGCAAATGTAGGGGAGAGAAAAGACTGCGGCCTTGCTCCCGGTGAGCACAACGGCTGAGGGCGTCAATGATAATAGAGGGCAGAGAAATAGGCCCATTTGGTGGCCGGTTTTCAAAGGGCCCTGCAGTAGGCACAGGCTAAGCCGTGTATAAAAGGCCTCCCTGCCGCTGCCTCAATTGCTTACGGCCATACCACTCTGAACACGCCCGATCTCGTCCGATCTCGGAAGCTAAGCAGGGTCGGGCCTGGTTAGTACTTGGATGGGAGACCGCCTGGGAATACCAGGTGCTGTAAGCTTTTTCATCTTTCTAGGCAGCAGAGGGCGCTGCTCCCTCTCCGGGGGAGACAGGGGGCCTCCAACAACAGTGCTGGCCAGCGGCAGTGCAGTCACTTTTGCAGAGGAAGTACAAGGACGACATCACGTCCCGTGTGCCAGCAACAGCTGGCTTTCCCTCGGGGAGGCTGCAAACTTATCACAGCATGCATTTGTGTCCCTGCCGTCGCTGAACAGCGCAAATGTAGGGGAGAGAAAAGACTGCGGCCTTGCTCCCGGTGAGCACAACGGCTGAGGGCGTCAATGATAATAGAGGGCAGAGAAATAGGCCCATTTGGTGGCCGGTTTTCAAAGGGCCCTGCAGTAGGCACAGGCTAAGCCGTGTATAAAAGGCCTCCCTGCCGCCGTCGCCTCAATTGCTTACGGCCATACCACTCTGAACACGCCCGATCTCGTCCGATCTCGGAAGCTAAGCAGGGTCGGGCCTGGTTAGTACTTGGATGGGAGACCGCCTGGGAATACCAGGTGCTGTACGCTTTTTCATCTTTCTAGGCAGCAGAGGGCGCTGCTCCCTCTCCGGGGGAGACAGGGGGCCTCCAACAACAGTGCTGGCCAGCGGCAGTGCAGTCACTTTTGCAGAGGAAGTACAAGGACGACATCACGTCCCGTGTGCCAGCAACAGCTGGCTTTCCCTCGGGGAGGCTGCAAACTTATCACAGCATGCATTTGTGTCCCTGCCGTCGCTGAACAGCGCAAATGTAGGGGAGAGAAAATACTGCGGCCTTGCTCCCGGTGAGCACAACGGCTGAGGGCGTCAATGATAATAGAGGGCAGAGAAATAGGCCCATTTGGTGGCCGGTTTTCAAAGGGCCCTGCAGTAGGCACAGGCTAAGCCGTGTATAAAAGGCCTCCCTGCCGCCGCCGCCTCAATTGCTTACGGCCATACCACTCTGAACACGCCCGATCTCGTCCGATCTCGGAAGCTAAGCAGGGTCGGGCCTGGTTAGTACTTGGATGGGAGACCGCCTGGGAATACCAGGTGCTGTAAGCTTTTTCATCTTTCTAGGCAGCAGAGGGCGCTGCTCCCTCTCCGGGGGAGACAGGGGGCCTCCAACAACAGTGCTGGCCAGCGGCAGTGCAGTCACTTTTGCAGAGGAAGTACAAGGACGACATCACGTCCCGTGTGCCAGCAACAGCTGGCTTTCCCTCGGGGAGGCTGCAAACTTATCACAGCATGCATTTGTGTCCCTGCCGTCGCTGAACAGCGCAAATGTAGGGGAGAGAAAAGACTGCGGCCTTGCTCCCGGTGAGCACAACGGCTGAGGGCGTCAATGATAATAGAGGGCAGAGAAATAGGCCCATTTGGTGGCCGGTTTTCAAAGGGCCCTGCAGTAGGCACAGGCTAAGCCGTGTATAAAAGGCCTCCCTGCCGCCGCCGCCTCAATTGCTTACGGCCATACCACTCTGAACACGCCCGATCTCGTCCGATCTCGGAAGCTAAGCAGGGTCGGGCCTGGTTAGTACTTGGATGGGAGACCGCCTGGGAATACCAGGTGCTGTAAGCTTTTTCATCTTTCTAGGCAGCAGAGGGCGCTGCTCCCTCTCCGGGGGAGACAGGGGGCCTCCAACAACAGTGCTGGCCAGCGGCAGTGCAGTCACTTTTGCAGAGGAAGTACAAGGACGACATCACGTCCCGTGTGCCAGCAACAGCTGGCTTTCCCTCGGGGAGGCTGCAAACTTATCACAGCATGCATTTGTGTCCCTGCCGTCGCTGAACAGCGCAAATGTAGGGGAGAGAAAAGACTGCGGCCTTGCTCCCGGTGAGCACAACGGCTGAGGGCGTCAATGATAATAGAGGGCAGAGAAATAGGCCCATTTGGTGGCCGGTTTTCAAAGGGCCCTGCAGTAGGCACAGGCTAAGCCGTGTATAAAAGGCCTCCCTGCCGCCGCCTCAATTGCTTACGGCCATACCACTCTGAACACGCCCGATCTCGTCCGATCTCGGAAGCTAAGCAGGGTCGGGCCTGGTTAGTACTTGGATGGGAGACCGCCTGGGAATACCAGGTGCTGTAAGCTTTTTCATCTTTCTAGGCAGCAGAGGGCGCTGCTCCCTCTCCGGGGGAGACAGGGGGCCTCCAACAACAGTGCTGGCCAGCGGCAGTGCAGTCACTTTTGCAGAGGAAGTACAAGGACGACATCACGTCCCGTGTGCCAGCAACAGCTGGCTTTCCCTCGGGGAGGCTGCAAACTTATCACAGCATGCATTTGTGTCCCTGCCGTCGCTGAACAGCGCAAATGTAGGGGAGAGAAAAGACTGCGGCCTTGCTCCCGGTGAGCACAACGGCTGAGGGCGTCAATGATAATAGAGGGCAGAGAAATAGGCCCATTTGGTGGCCGGTTTTCAAAGGGCCCTGCAGTAGGCACAGGCTAAGCCGTGTATAAAAGGCCTCCCTGCCGCCGCCTCAATTGCTTACGGCCATACCACTCTGAACACGCCCGATCTCGTCCGATCTCGGAAGCTAAGCAGGGTCGGGCCTGGTTAGTACTTGGATGGGAGACCGCCTGGGAATACCAGGTGCTGTAAGCTTTTTCATCTTTCTAGGCAGCAGAGGGCGCTGCTCCCTCTCCGGGGGAGACAGGGGGCCTCCAACAACAGTGCTGGCCAGCGGCAGTGCAGTCACTTTTGCAGAGGAAGTACAAGGACGACATCACGTCCCGTGTGCCAGCAACAGCTGGCTTTCCCTCGGGGAGGCTGCAAACTTATCACAGCATGCATTTGTGTCCCTGCCGTCGCTGAACAGCGCAAATGTAGGGGAGAGAAAAGACTGCGGCCTTGCTCCCGGTGAGCACAACGGCTGAGGGCGTCAATGATAATAGAGGGCAGAGAAATAGGCCCATTTGGTGG
Organism: Centroberyx gerrardi; assembly: GCF_048128805.1. Classification (NCBI taxonomy): domain Eukaryota; kingdom Metazoa; phylum Chordata; class Actinopteri; order Beryciformes; family Berycidae; genus Centroberyx; species Centroberyx gerrardi. The sequence goes on along the minus strand of NC_136006.1, from coordinate 24,064,594 downwards.
CCGGTTTTCAAAGGGCCCTGCAGTAGGCACAGGCTAAGCCGTGTATAAAAGGCCTCCCTGCCGCCGCCTCAATTGCTTACGGCCATACCACTCTGAACACGCCCGATCTCGTCCGATCTCGGAAGCTAAGCAGGGTCGGGCCTGGTTAGTACTTGGATGGGAGACCGCCTGGGAATACCAGGTGCTGTAAGCTTTTTCATCTTTCTAGGCAGCAGAGGGCGCTGCTCCCTCTCCGGGGGAGACAGGGGGCCTCCAACAACAGTGCTGGCCAGCGGCAGTGCAGTCACTTTTGCAGAGGAAGTACAAGGACGACATCACGTCCCGTGTGCCAGCAACAGCTGGCTTTCCCTCGGGGAGGCTGCAAACTTATCACAGCATGCATTTGTGTCCCTGCCGTCGCTGAACAGCGCAAATGTAGGGGAGAGAAAAGACTGCGGCCTTGCTCCCGGTGAGCACAACGGCTGAGGGCGTCAATGATAATAGAGGGCAGAGAAATAGGCCCATTTGGTGGCCGGTTTTCAAAGGGCCCTGCAGTAGGCACAGGCTAAGCCGTGTATAAAAGGCCTCCCTGCCGCCGCCTCAATTGCTTACGGCCATACCACTCTGAACACGTCCGATCTCGGAAGCTAAGCAGGGTCGGGCCTGGTTAGTACTTGGATGGGAGACCGCCTGGGAATACCAGGTGCTGTAAGCTTTTTCATCTTTCTAGGCAGCAGAGGGCGCTGCTCCCTCTCCGGGGGAGACAGGGGGCCTCCAACAACAGTGCTGGCCAGCGGCAGTGCAGTCACTTTTGCAGAGGAAGTACAAGGACGACATCACGTCCCGTGTGCCAGCAACAGCTGGCTTTCCCTCGGGGAGGCTGCAAACTTATCACAGCATGCATTTGTGTCCCTGCCGTCGCTGAACAGCGCAAATGTAGGGGAGAGAAAAGACTGCGGCCTTGCTCCCGGTGAGCACAACGGCTGAGGGCGTCAATGATAACAGAGGGCAGAGAAATAGGCCCATTTGGTGGCCGGTTTTCAAAGGGCCCTGCAGTAGGCACAGGCTAAGCCGTGTATAAAAGGCCTCCCTGCCGCCGCCTCAATTGCTTACGGCCATACCACTCTGAACACGCCCGATCTCGTCCGATCTCGGAAGCTAAGCAGGGTCGGGCCTGGTTAGTACTTGGATGGGAGACCGCCTGGGAATACCAGGTGCTGTAAGCTTTTTCATCTTTCTAGGCAGCAGAGGGCGCTGCTCCCTCTCCGGGGGAGACAGGGGGCCTCCAACAACAGTGCTGGCCAGCGGCAGTGCAGTCACTTTTGCAGAGGAAGTACAAGGACGACATCACGTCCCGTGTGCCAGCAACAGCTGGCTTTCCCTCGGGGAGGCTGCAAACTTATCACAGCATGCATTTGTGTCCCTGCCGTCGCTGAACAGCGCAAATGTAGGGGAGAGAAAAGACTGCGGCCTTGCTCCCGGTGAGCACAACGGCTGAGGGCGTCAATGATAACAGAGGGCAGAGAAATAGGCCCATTTGGTGGCCGGTTTTCAAAGGGCCCTGCAGTAGGCACAGGCTAAGCCGTGTATAAAAGGCCTCCCTGCCGCCGCCTCAATTGCTTACGGCCATACCACTCTGAACACGCCCGATCTCGTCCGATCTCGGAAGCTAAGCAGGGTCGGGCCTGGTTAGTACTTGGATGGGAGACCGCCTGGGAATACCAGGTGCTGTAAGCTTTTTCATCTTTCTAGGCAGCAGAGGGCGCTGCTCCCTCTCCGGGGGAGACAGGGGGCCTCCAACAACAGTGCTGGCCAGCGGCAGTGCAGTCACTTTTGCAGAGGAAGTACAAGGACGACATCACGTCCCGTGTGCCAGCAACAGCTGGCTTTCCCTCGGGGAGGCTGCAAACTTATCACAGCATGCATTTGTGTCCCTGCCGTCGCTGAACAGCGCAAATGTAGGGGAGAGAAAAGACTGCGGCCTTGCTCCCGGTGAGCACAACGGCTGAGGGCGTCAATGATAATAGAGGGCAGAGAAATAGGCCCATTTGGTGGCCGGTTTTCAAAGGGCCCTGCAGTAGGCACAGGCTAAGCCGTGTATAAAAGGCCTCCCTGCCGCCGCCTCAATTGCTTACGGCCATACCACTCTGAACACGCCCGATCTCGTCCGATCTCGGAAGCTAAGCAGGGTCGGGCCTGGTTAGTACTTGGATGGGAGACCGCCTGGGAATACCAGGTGCTGTAAGCTTTTTCATCTTTCTAGGCAGCAGAGGGCGCTGCTCCCTCTCCGGGGGAGACAGGGGGCCTCCAACAACAGTGCTGGCCAGCGGCAGTGCAGTCACTTTTGCAGAGGAAGTACAAGGACGACATCACGTCCCGTGTGCCAGCAACAGCTGGCTTTCCCTCGGGGAGGCTGCAAACTTATCACAGCATGCATTTGTGTCCCTGCCGTCGCTGAACAGCGCAAATGTAGGGGAGAGAAAAGACTGCGGCCTTGCTCCCGGTGAGCACAACGGCTGAGGGCGTCAATGATAACAGAGGGCAGAGAAATAGGCCCATTTGGTGGCCGGTTTTCAAAGGGCCCTGCAGTAGGCACAGGCTAAGCCGTGTATAAAAGGCCTCCCTGCCGCCGCCTCAATTGCTTACGGCCATACCACTCTGAACACGCCCGATCTCGTCCGATCTCGGAAGCTAAGCAGGGTCGGGCCTGGTTAGTACTTGGATGGGAGACCGCCTGGGAATACCAGGTGCTGTAAGCTTTTTCATCTTTCTAGGCAGCAGAGGGCGCTGCTCCCTCTCCGGGGGAGACAGGGGGCCTCCAACAACAGTGCTGGCCAGCGGCAGTGCAGTCACTTTTGCAGAGGAAGTACAAGGACGACATCACGTCCCGTGTGCCAGCAACAGCTGGCTTTCCCTCGGGGAGGCTGCAAACTTATCACAGCATGCATTTGTGTCCCTGCCGTCGCTGAACAGCGCAAATGTAGGGGAGAGAAAAGACTGCGGCCTTGCTCCCGGTGAGCACAACGGCTGAGGGCGTCAATGATAACAGAGGGCAGAGAAATAGGCCCATTTGGTGGCCGGTTTTCAAAGGGCCCTGCAGTAGGCACAGGCTAAGCCGTGTATAAAAGGCCTCCCTGCCGCCGCCTCAATTGCTTACGGCCATACCACTCTGAACACGCCCGATCTCGTCCGATCTCGGAAGCTAAGCAGGGTCGGGCCTGGTTAGTACTTGGATGGGAGACCGCCTGGGAATACCAGGTGCTGTAAGCTTTTTCATCTTTCTAGGCAGCAGAGGGCGCTGCTCCCTCTCCGGGGGAGACAGGGGGCCTCCAACAACAGTGCTGGCCAGCGGCAGTGCAGTCACTTTTGCAGAGGAAGTACAAGGACGACATCACGTCCCGTGTGCCAGCAACAGCTGGCTTTCCCTCGGGGAGGCTGCAAACTTATCACAGCATGCATTTGTGTCCCTGCCGTCGCTGAACAGCGCAAATGTAGGGGAGAGAAAAGACTGCGGCCTTGCTCCCGGTGAGCACAACGGCTGAGGGCGTCAATGATAATAGAGGGCAGAGAAATAGGCCCATTTGGTGGCCGGTTTTCAAAGGGCCCTGCAGTAGGCACAGGCTAAGCCGTGTATAAAAGGCCTCCCTGCCGCCGCCTCAATTGCTTACGGCCATACCACTCTGAACACGCCCGATCTCGTCCGATCTCGGAAGCTAAGCAGGGTCGGGCCTGGTTAGTACTTGGATGGGAGACCGCCTGGGAATACCAGGTGCTGTAAGCTTTTTCATCTTTCTAGGCAGCAGAGGGCGCTGCTCCCTCTCCGGGGGAGACAGGGGGCCTCCAACAACAGTGCTGGCCAGCGGCAGTGCAGTCACTTTTGCAGAGGAAGTACAAGGACGACATCACGTCCCGTGTGCCAGCAACAGCTGGCTTTCCCTCGGGGAGGCTGCAAACTTATCACAGCATGCATTTGTGTCCCTGCCGTCGCTGAACAGCGCAAATGTAGGGGAGAGAAAAGACTGCGGCCTTGCTCCCGGTGAGCACGACGGCTGAGGGCGTCAATGATAATAGAGGGCAGAGAAATAGGCCCATTTGGTGGCCGGTTTTCAAAGGGCCCTGCAGTAGGCACAGGCTAAGCCGTGTATAAAAGGCCTCCCTGCCGCCGCCTCAATTGCTTACGGCCATACCACTCTGAACACGCCCGATCTCGTCCGATCTCGGAAGCTAAGCAGGGTCGGGCCTGGTTAGTACTTGGATGGGAGACCGCCTGGGAATACCAGGTGCTGTAAGCTTTTTCATCTTTCTAGGCAGCAGAGGGCGCTGCTCCCTCTCCGGGGGAGACAGGGGGCCTCCAACAACAGTGCTGGCCAGCGGCAGTGCAGTCACTTTTGCAGAGGAAGTACAAGGACGACATCACGTCCCGTGTGCCAGCAACAGCTGGCTTTCCCTCGGGGAGGCTGCAAACTTATCACAGCATGCATTTGTGTCCCTGCCGTCGCTGAACAGCGCAAATGTAGGGGAGAGAAAAGACTGCGGCCTTGCTCCCGGTGAGCACGACGGCTGAGGGCGTCAATGATAATAGAGGGCAGAGAAATAGGCCCATTTGGTGGCCGGTTTTCAAAGGGCCCTGCAGTAGGCACAGGCTAAGCCGTGTATAAAAGGCCTCCCTGCCGCCGCCTCAATTGCTTACGGCCATACCACTCTGAACACGCCCGATCTCGTCCGATCTCGGAAGCTAAGCAGGGTCGGGCCTGGTTAGTACTTGGATGGGAGACCGCCTGGGAATACCAGGTGCTGTAAGCTTTTTCATCTTTCTAGGCAGCAGAGGGCGCTGCTCCCTCTCCGGGGGAGACAGGGGGCCTCCAACAACAGTGCTGGCCAGCGGCAGTGCAGTCACTTTTGCAGAGGAAGTACAAGGACGACATCACGTCCCGTGTGCCAGCAACAGCTGGCTTTCCCTCGGGGAGGCTGCAAACTTATCACAGCATGCATTTGTGTCCCTGCCGTCGCTGAACAGCGCAAATGTAGGGGAGAGAAAAGACTGCGGCCTTGCTCCCGGTGAGCACGACGGCTGAGGGCGTCAATGATAATAGAGGGCAGAGAAATAGGCCCATTTGGTGGCCGGTTTTCAAAGGGCCCTGCAGTAGGCACAGGCTAAGCCGTGTATAAAAGGCCTCCCTGCCGCCGCCTCAATTGCTTACGGCCATACCACTCTGAACACGCCCGATCTCGTCCGATCTCGGAAGCTAAGCAGGGTCGGGCCTGGTTAGTACTTGGATGGGAGACCGCCTGGGAATATCAGGTGCTGTAAGCTTTTTCATCTTTCTAGGCAGCAGAGGGCGCTGCTCCCTCTCCGGGGGAGACAGGGGGCCTCCAACAACAGTGCTGGCCAGCGGCAGTGCAGTCACTTTTGCAGAGGAAGTACAAGGACGACATCACGTCCCGTGTGCCAGCAACAGCTGGCTTTCCCTCGGGGAGGCTGCAAACTTATCACAGCATGCATTTGTGTCCCTGCCGTCGCTGAACAGCGCAAATGTAGGGGAGAGAAAAGACTGCGGCCTTGCTCCCGGTGAGCACAACGGCTGAGGGCGTCAATGATAATAGAGGGCAGAGAAATAGGCCCATTTGGTGGCCGGTTTTCAAAGGGCCCTGCAGTAGGCACAGGCTAAGCCGTGTATAAAAGGCCTCCCTGCCGCCGCCTCAATTGCTTACGGCCATACCACTCTGAACACGCCCGATCTCGTCCGATCTCGGAAGCTAAGCAGGGTCGGGCCTGGTTAGTACTTGGATGGGAGACCGCCTGGGAATACCAGGTGCTGTAAGCTTTTTCATCTTTCTAGGCAGCAGAGGGCGCTGCTCCCTCTCCGGGGGAGACAGGGGGCCTCCAACAACAGTGCTGGCCAGCGGCAGTGCAGTCACTTTTGCAGAGGAAGTACAAGGACGACATCACGTCCCGTGTGCCAGCAACAGCTGGCTTTCCCTCGGGGAGGCTGCAAACTTATCACAGCATGCATTTGTGTCCCTGCCGTCGCTGAACAGCGCAAATGTAGGGGAGAGAAAAGACTGCGGCCTTGCTCCCGGTGAGCACAACGGCTGAGGGCGTCAATGATAACAGAGGGCAGAGAAATAGGCCCATTTGGTGGCCGGTTTTCAAAGGGCCCTGCAGTAGGCACAGGCTAAGCCGTGTATAAAAGGCCTCCCTGCCGCCGCCTCAATTGCTTACGGCCATACCACTCTGAACACGCCCGATCTCGTCCGATCTCGGAAGCTAAGCAGGGTCGGGCCTGGTTAGTACTTGGATGGGAGACCGCCTGGGAATACCAGGTGCTGTAAGCTTTTTCATCTTTCTAGGCAGCAGAGGGCGCTGCTCCCTCTCCGGGGGAGACAGGGGGCCTCCAACAACAGTGCTGGCCAGCGGCAGTGCAGTCACTTTTGCAGAGGAAGTACAAGGACGACATCACGTCCCGTGTGCCAGCAACAGCTGGCTTTCCCTCGGGGAGGCTGCAAACTTATCACAGCATGCATTTGTGTCCCTGCCGTCGCTGAACAGCGCAAATGTAGGGGAGAGAAAAGACTGCGGCCTTGCTCCCGGTGAGCACAACGGCTGAGGGCGTCAATGATAACAGAGGGCAGAGAAATAGGCCCATTTGGTGGCCGGTTTTCAAAGGGCCCTGCAGTAGGCACAGGCTAAGCCGTGTATAAAAGGCCTCCCTGCCGCCGCCTCAATTGCTTACGGCCATACCACTCTGAACACGCCCGATCTCGTCCGATCTCGGAAGATAAGCAGGGTCGGGCCTGGTTAGTACTTGGATGGGAGACCGCCTGGGAATACCAGGTGCTGTAAGCTTTTTCATCTTTCTAGGCAGCAGAGGGCGCTGCTCCCTCTCCGGGGGAGACAGGGGGCCTCCAACAACAGTGCTGGCCAGCGGCAGTGCAGTCACTTTTGCAGAGGAAGTACAAGGACGACATCACGTCCCGTGTGCCAGCAACAGCTGGCTTTCCCTCGGGGAGGCTGCAAACTTATCACAGCATGCATTTGTGTCCCTGCCGTCGCTGAACAGCGCAAATGTAGGGGAGAGAAAAGACTGCGGCCTTGCTCCCGGTGAGCACAACGGCTGAGGGCGTCAATGATAACAGAGGGCAGAGAAATAGGCCCATTTGGTGGCCGGTTTTCAAAGGGCCCTGCAGTAGGCACAGGCTAAGCCGTGTATAAAAGGCCTCCCTGCCGCCGCCTCAATTGCTTACGGCCATACCACTCTGAACACGCCCGATCTCGTCCGATCTCGGAAGCTAAGCAGGGTCGGGCCTGGTTAGTACTTGGATGGGAGACCGCCTGGGAATACCAGGTGCTGTAAGCTTTTTCATCTTTCTAGGCAGCAGAGGGCGCTGCTCCCTCTCCGGGGGAGACAGGGGGCCTCCAACAACAGTGCTGGCCAGCGGCAGTGCAGTCACTTTTGCAGAGGAAGTACAAGGACGACATCACGTCCCGTGTGCCAGCAACAGCTGGCTTTCCCTCGGGGAGGCTGCAAACTTATCACAGCATGCATTTGTGTCCCTGCCGTCGCTGAACAGCGCAAATGTAGGGGAGAGAAAAGACTGCGGCCTTGCTCCCGGTGAGCACAACGGCTGAGGGCGTCAATGATAATAGAGGGCAGAGAAATAGGCCCATTTGGTGGCCGGTTTTCAAAGGGCCCTGCAGTAGGCACAGGCTAAGCCGTGTATAAAAGGCCTCCCTGCCGCCGCCTCAATTGCTTACGGCCATACCACTCTGAACACGCCCGATCTCGTCCGATCTCGGAAGCTAAGCAGGGTCGGGCCTGGTTAGTACTTGGATGGGAGACCGCCTGGGAATACCAGGTGCTGTAAGCTTTTTCATCTTTCTAGGCAGCAGAGGGCGCTGCTCCCTCTCCGGGGGAGACAGGGGGCCTCCAACAACAGTGCTGGCCAGCGGCAGTGCAGTCACTTTTGCAGAGGAAGTACAAGGACGACATCACGTCCCGTGTGCCAGCAACAGCTGGCTTTCCCTCGGGGAGGCTGCAAACTTATCACAGCATGCATTTGTGTCCCTGCCGTCGCTGAACAGCGCAAATGTAGGGGAGAGAAAAGACTGCGGCCTTGCTCCCGGTGAGCACAACGGCTGAGGGCGTCAATGATAATAGAGGGCAGAGAAATAGGCCCATTTGGTGGCCGGTTTTCAAAGGGCCCTGCAGTAGGCACAGGCTAAGCCGTGTATAAAAGGCCTCCCTGCCGCCGCCTCAATTGCTTACGGCCATACCACTCTGAACACGCCCGATCTCGTCCGATCTCGGAAGCTAAGCAGGGTCGGGCCTGGTTAGTACTTGGATGGGAGACCGCCTGGGAATACCAGGTGCTGTAAGCTTTTTCATCTTTCTAGGCAGCAGAGGGCGCTGCTCCCTCTCCGGGGGAGACAGGGGGCCTCCAACAACAGTGCTGGCCAGCGGCAGTGCAGTCACTTTTGCAGAGGAAGTACAAGGACGACATCACGTCCCGTGTGCCAGCAACAGCTGGCTTTCCCTCGGGGAGGCTGCAAACTTATCACAGCATGCATTTGTGTCCCTGCCGTCGCTGAACAGCGCAAATGTAGGGGAGAGAAAAGACTGCGGCCTTGCTCCCGGTGAGCACAACGGCTGAGGGCGTCAATGATAATAGAGGGCAGAGAAATAGGCCCATTTGGTGGCCGGTTTTCAAAGGGCCCTGCAGTAGGCACAGGCTAAGCCGTGTATAAAAGGCCTCCCTGCCGCCGCCTCAATTGCTTACGGCCATACCACTCTGAACACGCCCGATCTCGTCCGATCTCGGAAGCTAAGCAGGGTCGGGCCTGGTTAGTACTTGGATGGGAGACCGCCTGGGAATACCAGGTGCTGTAAGCTTTTTCATCTTTCTAGGCAGCAGAGGGCGCTGCTCCCTCTCCGGGGGAGACAGGGGGCCTCCAACAACAGTGCTGGCCAGCGGCAGTGCAGTCACTTTTGCAGAGGAAGTACAAGGACGACATCACGTCCCGTGTGCCAGCAACAGCTGGCTTTCCCTCGGGGAGGCTGCAAACTTATCACAGCATGCATTTGTGTCCCTGCCGTCGCTGAACAGCGCAAATGTAGGGGAGAGAAAAGACTGCGGCCTTGCTCCCGGTGAGCACAACGGCTGAGGGCGTCAATGATAATAGAGGGCAGAGAAATAGGCCCATTTGGTGGCCGGTTTTCAAAGGGCCCTGCAGTAGGCACAGGCTAAGCCGTGTATAAAAGGCCTCCCTGCCGCCGCCTCAATTGCTTACGGCCATACCACTCTGAACACGCCCGATCTCGTCCGATCTCGGAAGCTAAGCAGGGTCGGGCCTGGTTAGTACTTGGATGGGAGACCGCCTGGGAATACCAGGTGCTGTAAGCTTTTTCATCTTTCTAGGCAGCAGAGGGCGCTGCTCCCTCTCCGGGGGAGACAGGGGGCCTCCAACAACAGTGCTGGCCAGCGGCAGTGCAGTCACTTTTGCAGAGGAAGTACAAGGACGACATCACGTCCCGTGTGCCAGCAACAGCTGGCTTTCCCTCGGGGAGGCTGCAAACTTATCACAGCATGCATTTGTGTCCCTGCCGTCGCTGAACAGCGCAAATGTAGGGGAGAGAAAAGACTGCGGCCTTGCTCCCGGTGAGCACAACGGCTGAGGGCGTCAATGATAATAGAGGGCAGAGAAATAGGCCCATTTGGTGGCCGGTTTTCAAAGGGCCCTGCAGTAGGCACAGGCTAAGCCGTGTATAAAAGGCCTCCCTGCCGCCGCCTCAATTGCTTACGGCCATACCACTCTGAACACGCCCGATCTCGTCCGATCTCGGAAGCTAAGCAGGGTCGGGCCTGGTTAGTACTTGGATGGGAGACCGCCTGGGAATACCAGGTGCTGTAAGCTTTTTCATCTTTCTAGGCAGCAGAGGGCGCTGCTCCCTCTCCGGGGGAGACAGGGGGCCTCCAACAACAGTGCTGGCCAGCGGCAGTGCAGTCACTTTTGCAGAGGAAGTACAAGGACGACATCACGTCCCGTGTGCCAGCAACAGCTGGCTTTCCCTCGGGGAGGCTGCAAACTTATCACAGCATGCATTTGTGTCCCTGCCGTCGCTGAACAGCGCAAATGTAGGGGAGAGAAAAGACTGCGGCCTTGCTCCCGGTGAGCACAACGGCTGAGGGCGTCAATGATAATAGAGGGCAGAGAAATAGGCCCATTTGGTGGCCGGTTTTCAAAGGGCCCTGCAGTAGGCACAGGCTAAGCCGTGTATAAAAGGCCTCCCTGCCGCCGCCTCAATTGCTTACGGCCATACCACTCTGAACACGCCCGATCTCGTCCGATCTCGGAAGCTAAGCAGGGTCGGGCCTGGTTAGTACTTGGATGGGAGACCGCCTGGGAATACCAGGTGCTGTAAGCTTTTTCATCTTTCTAGGCAGCAGAGGGCGCTGCTCCCTCTCCGGGGGAGACAGGGGGCCTCCAACAACAGTGCTGGCCAGCGGCAGTGCAGTCACTTTTGCAGAGGAAGTACAAGGACGACATCACGTCCCGTGTGCCAGCAACAGCTGGCTTTCCCTCGGGGAGGCTGCAAACTTATCACAGCATGCATTTGTGTCCCTGCCGTCGCTGAACAGCGCAAATGTAGGGGAGAGAAAAGACTGCGGCCTTGCTCCCGGTGAGCACGACGGCTGAGGGCGTCAATGATAATAGAGGGCAGAGAAATAGGCCCATTTGGTGGCCGGTTTTCAAAGGGCCCTGCAGTAGGCACAGGCTAAGCCGTGTATAAAAGGCCTCCCTGCCGCCGCCTCAATTGCTTACGGCCATACCACTCTGAACACGCCCGATCTCGTCCGATCTCGGAAGCTAAGCAGGGTCGGGCCTGGTTAGTACTTGGATGGGAGACCGCCTGGGAATATCAGGTGCTGTAAGCTTTTTCATCTTTCTAGGCAGCAGAGGGCGCTGCTCCCTCTCCGGGGGAGACAGGGGGCCTCCAACAACAGTGCTGGCCAGCGGCAGTGCAGTCACTTTTGCAGAGGAAGTACAAGGACGACATCACGTCCCGTGTGCCAGCAACAGCTGGCTTTCCCTCGGGGAGGCTGCAAACTTATCACAGCATGCATTTGTGTCCCTGCCGTCGCTGAACAGCGCAAATGTAGGGGAGAGAAAAGACTGCGGCCTTGCTCCCGGTGAGCACAACGGCTGAGGGCGTCAATGATAACAGAGGGCAGAGAAATAGGCCCATTTGGTGGCCGGTTTTCAAAGGGCCCTGCAGTAGGCACAGGCTAAGCCGTGTATAAAAGGCCTCCCTGCCGCCGCCTCAATTGCTTACGGCCATACCACTCTGAACACGCCCGATCTCGTCCGATCTCGGAAGCTAAGCAGGGTCGGGCCTGGTTAGTACTTGGATGGGAGACCGCCTGGGAATACCAGGTGCTGTAAGCTTTTTCATCTTTCTAGGCAGCAGAGGGCGCTGCTCCCTCTCCGGGGGAGACAGGGGGCCTCCAACAACAGTGCTGGCCAGCGGCAGTGCAGTCACTTTTGCAGAGGAAGTACAAGGACGACATCACGTCCCGTGTGCCAGCAACAGCTGGCTTTCCCTCGGGGAGGCTGCAAACTTATCACAGCATGCATTTGTGTCCCTGCCGTCGCTGAACAGCGCAAATGTAGGGGAGAGAAAAGACTGCGGCCTTGCTCCCGGTGAGCACAACGGCTGAGGGCGTCAATGATAACAGAGGGCAGAGAAATAGGCCCATTTGGTGGCCGGTTTTCAAAGGGCCCTGCAGTAGGCACAGGCTAAGCCGTGTATAAAAGGCCTCCCTGCCGCCGCCTCAATTGCTTACGGCCATACCACTCTGAACACGCCCGATCTCGTCCGATCTCGGAAGCTAAGCAGGGTCGGGCCTGGTTAGTACTTGGATGGGAGACCGCCTGGGAATACCAGGTGCTGTAAGCTTTTTCATCTTTCTAGGCAGCAGAGGGCGCTGCTCCCTCTCCGGGGGAGACAGGGGGCCTCCAACAACAGTGCTGGCCAGCGGCAGTGCAGTCACTTTTGCAGAGGAAGTACAAGGACGACATCACGTCCCGTGTGCCAGCAACAGCTGGCTTTCCCTCGGGGAGGCTGCAAACTTATCACAGCATGCATTTGTGTCCCTGCCGTCGCTGAACAGCGCAAATGTAGGGGAGAGAAAAGACTGCGGCCTTGCTCCCGGTGAGCACAACGGCTGAGGGCGTCAATGATAACAGAGGGCAGAGAAATAGGCCCATTTGGTGGCCGGTTTTCAAAGGGCCCTGCAGTAGGCACAGGCTAAGCCGTGTATAAAAGGCCTCCCTGCCGCCGCCTCAATTGCTTACGGCCATACCACTCTGAACACGCCCGATCTCGTCCGATCTCGGAAGCTAAGCAGGGTCGGGCCTGGTTAGTACTTGGATGGGAGACCGCCTGGGAATACCAGGTGCTGTAAGCTTTTTCATCTTTCTAGGCAGCAGAGGGCGCTGCTCCCTCTCCGGGGGAGACAGGGGGCCTCCAACAACAGTGCTGGCCAGCGGCAGTGCAGTCACTTTTGCAGAGGAAGTACAAGGACGACATCACGTCCCGTGTGCCAGCAACAGCTGGCTTTCCCTCGGGGAGGCTGCAAACTTATCACAGCATGCATTTGTGTCCCTGCCGTCGCTGAACAGCGCAAATGTAGGGGAGAGAAAAGACTGCGGCCTTGCTCCCGGTGAGCACAACGGCTGAGGGCGTCAATGATAATAGAGGGCAGAGAAATAGGCCCATTTGGTGGCCGGTTTTCAAAGGGCCCTGCAGTAGGCACAGGCTAAGCCGTGTATAAAAGGCCTCCCTGCCGCCGCCTCAATTGCTTACGGCCATACCACTCTGAACACGCCCGATCTCGTCCGATCTCGGAAGCTAAGCAGGGTCGGGCCTGGTTAGTACTTGGATGGGAGACCGCCTGGGAATACCAGGTGCTGTAAGCTTTTTCATCTTTCTAGGCAGCAGAGGGCGCTGCTCCCTCTCCGGGGGAGACAGGGGGCCTCCAACAACAGTGCTGGCCAGCGGCAGTGCAGTCACTTTTGCAGAGGAAGTACAAGGACGACATCACGTCCCGTGTGCCAGCAACAGCTGGCTTTCCCTCGGGGAGGCTGCAAACTTATCACAGCATGCATTTGTGTCCCTGCCGTCGCTGAACAGCGCAAATGTAGGGGAGAGAAAAGACTGCGGCCTTGCTCCCGGTGAGCACAACGGCTGAGGGCGTCAATGATAATAGAGGGCAGAGAAATAGGCCCATTTGGTGGCCGGTTTTCAAAGGGCCCTGCAGTAGGCACAGGCTAAGCCGTGTATAAAAGGCCTCCCTGCCGCCGCCTCAATTGCTTACGGCCATACCACTCTGAACACGCCCGATCTCGTCCGATCTCGGAAGCTAAGCAGGGTCGGGCCTGGTTAGTACTTGGATGGGAGACCGCCTGGGAATACCAGGTGCTGTAAGCTTTTTCATCTTTCTAGGCAGCAGAGGGCGCTGCTCCCTCTCCGGGGGAGACAGGGGGCCTCCAACAACAGTGCTGGCCAGCGGCAGTGCAGTCACTTTTGCAGAGGAAGTACAAGGACGACATCACGTCCCGTGTGCCAGCAACAGCTGGCTTTCCCTCGGGGAGGCTGCAAACTTATCACAGCATGCATTTGTGTCCCTGCCGTCGCTGAACAGCGCAAATGTAGGGGAGAGAAAAGACTGCGGCCTTGCTCCCGGTGAGCACAACGGCTGAGGGCGTCAATGATAATAGAGGGCAGAGAAATAGGCCCATTTGGTGGCCGGTTTTCAAAGGGCCCTGCAGTAGGCACAGGCTAAGCCGTGTATAAAAGGCCTCCCTGCCGCCGCCTCAATTGCTTACGGCCATACCACTCTGAACACGCCCGATCTCGTCCGATCTCGGAAGCTAAGCAGGGTCGGGCCTGGTTAGTACTTGGATGGGAGACCGCCTGGGAATACCAGGTGCTGTAAGCTTTTTCATCTTTCTAGGCAGCAGAGGGCGCTGCTCCCTCTCCGGGGGAGACAGGGGGCCTCCAACAACAGTGCTGGCCAGCGGCAGTGCAGTCACTTTTGCAGAGGAAGTACAAGGACGACATCACGTCCCGTGTGCCAGCAACAGCTGGCTTTCCCTCGGGGAGGCTGCAAACTTATCACAGCATGCATTTGTGTCCCTGCCGTCGCTGAACAGCGCAAATGTAGGGGAGAGAAAAGACTGCGGCCTTGCTCCCGGTGAGCACAACGGCTGAGGGCGTCAATGATAATAGAGGGCAGAGAAATAGGCCCATTTGGTGGCCGGTTTTCAAAGGGCCCTGCAGTAGGCACAGGCTAAGCCGTGTATAAAAGGCCTCCCTGCCGCCGCCTCAATTGCTTACGGCCATACCACTCTGAACACGCCCGATCTCGTCCGATCTCGGAAGCTAAGCAGGGTCGGGCCTGGTTAGTACTTGGATGGGAGACCGCCTGGGAATACCAGGTGCTGTAAGCTTTTTCATCTTTCTAGGCAGCAGAGGGCGCTGCTCCCTCTCCGGGGGAGACAGGGGGCCTCCAACAACAGTGCTGGCCAGCGGCAGTGCAGTCACTTTTGCAGAGGAAGTACAAGGACGACATCACGTCCCGTGTGCCAGCAACAGCTGGCTTTCCCTCGGGGAGGCTGCAAACTTATCACAGCATGCATTTGTGTCCCTGCCGTCGCTGAACAGCGCAAATGTAGGGGAGAGAAAAGACTGCGGCCTTGCTCCCGGTGAGCACAACGGCTGAGGGCGTCAATGATAATAGAGGGCAGAGAAATAGGCCCATTTGGTGGCCGGTTTTCAAAGGGCCCTGCAGTAGGCACAGGCTAAGCCGTGTATAAAAGGCCTCCCTGCCGCCGCCTCAATTGCTTACGGCCATACCACTCTGAACACGCCCGATCTCGTCCGATCTCGGAAGCTAAGCAGGGTCGGGCCTGGTTAGTACTTGGATGGGAGACCGCCTGGGAATACCAGGTGCTGTAAGCTTTTTCATCTTTCTAGGCAGCAGAGGGCGCTGCTCCCTCTCCGGGGGAGACAGGGGGCCTCCAACAACAGTGCTGGCCAGCGGCAGTGCAGTCACTTTTGCAGAGGAAGTACAAGGACGACATCACGTCCCGTGTGCCAGCAACAGCTGGCTTTCCCTCGGGGAGGCTGCAAACTTATCACAGCATGCATTTGTGTCCCTGCCGTCGCTGAACAGCGCAAATGTAGGGGAGAGAAAAGACTGCGGCCTTGCTCCCGGTGAGCACGACGGCTGAGGGCGTCAATGATAATAGAGGGCAGAGAAATAGGCCCATTTGGTGGCCGGTTTTCAAAGGGCCCTGCAGTAGGCACAGGCTAAGCCGTGTATAAAAGGCCTCCCTGCCGCCGCCTCAATTGCTTACGGCCATACCACTCTGAACACGCCCGATCTCGTCCGATCTCGAAAGCTAAGCAGGGTCGGGCCTGGTTAGTACTTGGATGGGAGACCGCCTGGGAATACCAGGTGCTGTAAGCTTTTTCATCTTTCTAGGCAGCAGAGGGCGCTGCTCCCTCTCCGGGGGAGACAGGGGGCCTCCAACAACAGTGCTGGCCAGCGGCAGTGCAGTCACTTTTGCAGAGGAAGTACAAGGACGACATCACGTCCCGTGTGCCAGCAACAGCTGGCTTTCCCTCGGGGAGGCTGCAAACTTATCACAGCATGCATTTGTGTCCCTGCCGTCGCTGAACAGCGCAAATGTAGGGGAGAGAAAAGACTGCGGCCTTGCTCCCGGTGAGCACAACGGCTGAGGGCGTCAATGATAATAGAGGGCAGAGAAATAGGCCCATTTGGTGGCCGGTTTTCAAAGGGCCCTGCAGTAGGCACAGGCTAAGCCGTGTATAAAAGGCCTCCCTGCCGCCGCCTCAATTGCTTACGGCCATACCACTCTGAACACGCCCGATCTCGTCCGATCTCGGAAGCTAAGCAGGGTCGGGCCTGGTTAGTACTTGGACGGGAGACCGCCTGGGAATACCAGGTGCTGTAAGCTTTTTCATCTTTCTAGGCAGCAGAGGGCGCTGCTCCCTCTCCGGGGGAGACAGGGGGCCTCCAACAACAGTGCTGGCCAGCGGCAGTGCAGTCACTTTTGCAGAGGAAGTACAAGGACGACATCACGTCCCGTGTGCCAGCAACAGCTGGCTTTCCCTCGGGGAGGCTGCAAACTTATCACAGCATGCATTTGTGTCCCTGCCGTCGCTGAACAGCGCAAATGTAGGGGAGAGAAAAGACTGCGGCCTTGCTCCCGGTGAGCACAACGGCTGAGGGCGTCAATGATAATAGAGGGCAGAGAAATAGGCCCATTTGGTGGCCGGTTTTCAAAGGGCCCTGCAGTAGGCACAGGCTAAGCCGTGTATAAAAGGCCTCCCTGCCGCCGCCTCAATTGCTTACGGCCATACCACTCTGAACACGCCCGATCTCGTCCGATCTCGGAAGCTAAGCAGGGTCGGGCCTGGTTAGTACTTGGATGGGAGACCGCCTGGGAATACCAGGTGCTGTAAGCTTTTTCATCTTTCTAGGCAGCAGAGGGCGCTGCTCCCTCTCCGGGGGAGACAGGGGGCCTCCAACAACAGTGCTGGCCAGCGGCAGTGCAGTCACTTTTGCAGAGGAAGTACAAGGACGACATCACGTCCCGTGTGCCAGCAACAGCTGGCTTTCCCTCGGGGAGGCTGCAAACTTATCACAGCATGCATTTGTGTCCCTGCCGTCGCTGAACAGCGCAAATGTAGGGGAGAGAAAAGACTGCGGCCTTGCTCCCGGTGAGCACAACGGCTGAGGGCGTCAATGATAATAGAGGGCAGAGAAATAGGCCCATTTGGTGGCCGGTTTTCAAAGGGCCCTGCAGTAGGCACAGGCTAAGCCGTGTATAAAAGGCCTCCCTGCCGCCGCCTCAATTGCTTACGGCCATACCACTCTGAACACGCCCGATCTCGTCCGATCTCGGAAGCTAAGCAGGGTCGGGCCTGGTTAGTACTTGGATGGGAGACCGCCTGGGAATACCAGGTGCTGTAAGCTTTTTCATCTTTCTAGGCAGCAGAGGGCGCTGCTCCCTCTCCGGGGGAGACAGGGGGCCTCCAACAACAGTGCTGGCCAGCGGCAGTGCAGTCACTTTTGCAGAGGAAGTACAAGGACGACATCACGTCCCGTGTGCCAGCAACAGCTGGCTTTCCCTCGGGGAGGCTGCAAACTTATCACAGCATGCATTTGTGTCCCTGCCGTCGCTGAACAGCGCAAATGTAGGGGAGAGAAAAGACTGCGGCCTTGCTCCCGGTGAGCACAACGGCTGAGGGCGTCAATGATAATAGAGGGCAGAGAAATAGGCCCATTTGGTGGCCGGTTTTCAAAGGGCTCTGCAGTAGGCACAGGCTAAGCCGTGTATAAAAGGCCTCCCTGCCGCCGCCTCAATTGCTTACGGCCATACCACTCTGAACACGCCCGATCTCGTCCGATCTCGGAAGCTAAGCAGGGTCGGGCCTGGTTAGTACTTGGATGGGAGACCGCCTGGGAATACCAGGTGCTGTAAGCTTTTTCATCTTTCTAGGCAGCAGAGGGCGCTGCTCCCTCTCCGGGGGAGACAGGGGGCCTCCAACAACAGTGCTGGCCAGCGGCAGTGCAGTCACTTTTGCAGAGGAAGTACAAGGACGACATCACGTCCCGTGTGCCAGCAACAGCTGGCTTTCCCTCGGGGAGGCTGCAAACTTATCACAGCATGCATTTGTGTCCCTGCCGTCGCTGAACAGCGCAAATGTAGGGGAGAGAAAAGACTGCGGCCTTGCTCCCGGTGAGCACAACGGCTGAGGGCGTCAATGATAATAGAGGGCAGAGAAATAGGCCCATTTGGTGGCCGGTTTTCAAAGGGCCCTGCAGTAGGCACAGGCTAAGCCGTGTATAAAAGGCCTCCCTGCCGCCGCCTCAATTGCTTACGGCCATACCACTCTGAACACGCCCGATCTCGTCCGATCTCGGAAGCTAAGCAGGGTCGGGCCTGGTTAGTACTTGGATGGGAGACCGCCTGGGAATACCAGGTGCTGTAAGCTTTTTCATCTTTCTAGGCAGCAGAGGGCGCTGCTCCCTCTCCGGGGGAGACAGGGGGCCTCCAACAACAGTGCTGGCCAGCGGCAGTGCAGTCACTTTTGCAGAGGAAGTACAAGGACGACATCACGTCCCGTGTGCCAGCAACAGCTGGCTTTCCCTCGGGGAGGCTGCAAACTTATCACAGCATGCATTTGTGTCCCTGCCGTCGCTGAACAGCGCAAATGTAGGGGAGAGAAAAGACTGCGGCCTTGCTCCCGGTGAGCACAACGGCTGAGGGCGTCAATGATAATAGAGGGCAGAGAAATAGGCCCATTTGGTGGCCGGTTTTCAAAGGGCCCTGCAGTAGGCACAGGCTAAGCCGTGTATAAAAGGCCTCCCTGCCGCCGCCTCAATTGCTTACGGCCATACCACTCTGAACACGCCCGATCTCGTCCGATCTCGGAAGCTAAGCAGGGTCGGGCCTGGTTAGTACTTGGATGGGAGACCGCCTGGGAATACCAGGTGCTGTAAGCTTTTTCATCTTTCTAGGCAGCAGAGGGCGCTGCTCCCTCTCCGGGGGAGACAGGGGGCCTCCAACAACAGTGCTGGCCAGCGGCAGTGCAGTCACTTTTGCAGAGGAAGTACAAGGACGACATCACGTCCCGTGTGCCAGCAACAGCTGGCTTTCCCTCGGGGAGGCTGCAAACTTATCACAGCATGCATTTGTGTCCCTGCCGTCGCTGAACAGCGCAAATGTAGGGGAGAGAAAAGACTGCGGCCTTGCTCCCGGTGAGCACAACGGCTGAGGGCGTCAATGATAATAGAGGGCAGAGAAATAGGCCCATTTGGTGGCCGGTTTTCAAAGGGCCCTGCAGTAGGCACAGGCTAAGCCGTGTATAAAAGGCCTCCCTGCCGCCGCCTCAATTGCTTACGGCCATACCACTCTGAACACGCCCGATCTCGTCCGATCTCGGAAGCTAAGCAGGGTCGGGCCTGGTTAGTACTTGGATGGGAGACCGCCTGGGAATACCAGGTGCTGTAAGCTTTTTCATCTTTCTAGGCAGCAGAGGGCGCTGCTCCCTCTCCGGGGGAGACAGGGGGCCTCCAACAACAGTGCTGGCCAGCGGCAGTGCAGTCACTTTTGCAGAGGAAGTACAAGGACGACATCACGTCCCGTGTGCCAGCAACAGCTGGCTTTCCCTCGGGGAGGCTGCAAACTTATCACAGCATGCATTTGTGTCCCTGCCGTCGCTGAACAGCGCAAATGTAGGGGAGAGAAAAGACTGCGGCCTTGCTCCCGGTGAGCACAACGGCTGAGGGCGTCAATGATAATAGAGGGCAGAGAAATAGGCCCATTTGGTGGCCGGTTTTCAAAGGGCCCTGCAGTAGGCACAGGCTAAGCCGTGTATAAAAGGCCTCCCTGCCGCCGCCTCAATTGCTTACGGCCATACCACTCTGAACACGCCCGATCTCGTCCGATCTCGGAAGCTAAGCAGGGTCGGGCCTGGTTAGTACTTGGATGGGAGACCGCCTGGGAATACCAGGTGCTGTAAGCTTTTTCATCTTTCTAGGCAGCAGAGGGCGCTGCTCCCTCTCCGGGGGAGACAGGGGGCCTCCAACAACAGTGCTGGCCAGCGGCAGTGCAGTCACTTTTGCAGAGGAAGTACAAGGACGACATCACGTCCCGTGTGCCAGCAACAGCTGGCTTTCCCTCGGGGAGGCTGCAAACTTATCACAGCATGCATTTGTGTCCCTGCCGTCGCTGAACAGCGCAAATGTAGGGGAGAGAAAAGACTGCGGCCTTGCTCCCGGTGAGCACAACGGCTGAGGGCGTCAATGATAATAGAGGGCAGAGAAATAGGCCCATTTGGTGGCCGGTTTTCAAAGGGCCCTGCAGTAGGCACAGGCTAAGCCGTGTATAAAAGGCCTCCCTGCCGCCGCCTCAATTGCTTACGGCCATACCACTCTGAACACGCCCGATCTCGTCCGATCTCGGAAGCTAAGCAGGGTCGGGCCTGGTTAGTACTTGGACGGGAGACCGCCTGGGAATACCAGGTGCTGTAAGCTTTTTCATCTTTCTAGGCAGCAGAGGGCGCTGCTCCCTCTCCGGGGGAGACAGGGGGCCTCCAACAACAGTGCTGGCCAGCGGCAGTGCAGTCACTTTTGCAGAGGAAGTACAAGGACGACATCACGTCCCGTGTGCCAGCAACAGCTGGCTTTCCCTCGGGGAGGCTGCAAACTTATCACAGCATGCATTTGTGTCCCTGCCGTCGCTGAACAGCGCAAATGTAGGGGAGAGAAAAGACTGCGGCCTTGCTCCCGGTGAGCACAACGGCTGAGGGCGTCAATGATAATAGAGGGCAGAGAAATAGGCCCATTTGGTGGCCGGTTTTCAAAGGGCCCTGCAGTAGGCACAGGCTAAGCCGTGTATAAAAGGCCTCCCTGCCGCCGCCTCAATTGCTTACGGCCATACCACTCTGAACACGCCCGATCTCGTCCGATCTCGGAAGCTAAGCAGGGTCGGGCCTGGTTAGTACTTGGACGGGAGACCGCCTGGGAATACCAGGTGCTGTAAGCTTTTTCATCTTTCTAGGCAGCAGAGGGCGCTGCTCCCTCTCCGGGGGAGACAGGGGGCCTCCAACAACAGTGCTGGCCAGCGGCAGTGCAGTCACTTTTGCAGAGGAAGTACAAGGACGACATCACGTCCCGTGTGCCAGCAACAGCTGGCTTTCCCTCGGGGAGGCTGCAAACTTATCACAGCATGCATTTGTGTCCCTGCCGTCGCTGAACAGCGCAAATGTAGGGGAGAGAAAAGACTGCGGCCTTGCTCCCGGTGAGCACAACGGCTGAGGGCGTCAATGATAATAGAGGGCAGAGAAATAGGCCCATTTGGTGGCCGGTTTTCAAAGGGCCCTGCAGTAGGCACAGGCTAAGCCGTGTATAAAAGGCCTCCCTGCCGCCGCCTCAATTGCTTACGGCCATACCACTCTGAACACGCCCGATCTCGTCCGATCTCGGAAGCTAAGCAGGGTCGGGCCTGGTTAGTACTTGGACGGGAGACCGCCTGGGAATACCAGGTGCTGTAAGCTTTTTCATCTTTCTAGGCAGCAGAGGGCGCTGCTCCCTCTCCGGGGGAGACAGGGGGCCTCCAACAACAGTGCTGGCCAGCGGCAGTGCAGTCACTTTTGCAGAGGAAGTACAAGGACGACATCACGTGCCGTGTGCCAGCAACAGCTGGCTTTCCCTCGGGGAGGCTGCAAACTTATCACAGCATGCATTTGTGTCCCTGCCGTCGCTGAACAGCGCAAATGTAGGGGAGAGAAAAGACTGCGGCCTTGCTCCCGGTGAGCACAACGGCTGAGGGCGTCAATGATAATAGAGGGCAGAGAAATAGGCCCATTTGGTGGCCGGTTTTCAAAGGGCCCTGCAGTAGGCACAGGCTAAGCCGTGTATAAAAGGCCTCCCTGCCGCCGCCTCAATTGCTTACGGCCATACCACTCTGAACACGCCCGATCTCGTCCGATCTCGGAAGCTAAGCAGGGTCGGGCCTGGTTAGTACTTGGACGGGAGACCGCCTGGGAATACCAGGTGCTGTAAGCTTTTTCATCTTTCTAGGCAGCAGAGGGCGCTGCTCCCTCTCCGGGGGAGACAGGGGGCCTCCAACAACAGTGCTGGCCAGCGGCAGTGCAGTCACTTTTGCAGAGGAAGTACAAGGACGACATCACGTCCCGTGTGCCAGCAACAGCTGGCTTTCCCTCGGGGAGGCTGCAAACTTATCACAGCATGCATTTGTGTCCCTGCCGTCGCTGAACAGCGCAAATGTAGGGGAGAGAAAAGACTGCGGCCTTGCTCCCGGTGAGCACAACGGCTGAGGGCGTCAATGATAATAGAGGGCAGAGAAATAGGCCCATTTGGTGGCCGGTTTTCAAAGGGCCCTGCAGTAGGCACAGGCTAAGCCGTGTATAAAAGGCCTCCCTGCCGCCGCCTCAATTGCTTACGGCCATACCACTCTGAACACGCCCGATCTCGTCCGATCTCGGAAGCTAAGCAGGGTCGGGCCTGGTTAGTACTTGGACGGGAGACCGCCTGGGAATACCAGGTGCTGTAAGCTTTTTCATCTTTCTAGGCAGCAGAGGGCGCTGCTCCCTCTCCGGGGGAGACAGGGGGCCTCCAACAACAGTGCTGGCCAGCGGCAGTGCAGTCACTTTTGCAGAGGAAGTACAAGGACGACATCACGTCCCGTGTGCCAGCAACAGCTGGCTTTCCCTCGGGGAGGCTGCAAACTTATCACAGCATGCATTTGTGTCCCTGCCGTCGCTGAACAGCGCAAATGTAGGGGAGAGAAAAGACTGCGGCCTTGCTCCCGGTGAGCACAACGGCTGAGGGCGTCAATGATAATAGAGGGCAGAGAAATAGGCCCATTTGGTGGCCGGTTTTCAAAGGGCCCTGCAGTAGGCACAGGCTAAGCCGTGTATAAAAGGCCTCCCTGCCGCCGCCTCAATTGCTTACGGCCATACCACTCTGAACACGCCCGATCTCGTCCGATCTCGGAAGCTAAGCAGGGTCGGGCCTGGTTAGTACTTGGACGGGAGACCGCCTGGGAATACCAGGTGCTGTAAGCTTTTTCATCTTTCTAGGCAGCAGAGGGCGCTGCTCCCTCTCCGGGGGAGACAGGGGGCCTCCAACAACAGTGCTGGCCAGCGGCAGTGCAGTCACTTTTGCAGAGGAAGTACAAGGACGACATCACGTCCCGTGTGCCAGCAACAGCTGGCTTTCCCTCGGGGAGGCTGCAAACTTATCACAGCATGCATTTGTGTCCCTGCCGTCGCTGAACAGCGCAAATGTAGGGGAGAGAAAAGACTGCGGCCTTGCTCCCGGTGAGCACAACGGCTGAGGGCGTCAATGATAATAGAGGGCAGAGAAATAGGCCCATTTGGTGGCCGGTTTTCAAAGGGCCCTGCAGTAGGCACAGGCTAAGCCGTGTATAAAAGGCCTCCCTGCCGCCGCCTCAATTGCTTACGGCCATACCACTCTGAACACGCCCGATCTCGTCCGATCTCGGAAGCTAAGCAGGGTCGGGCCTGGTTAGTACTTGGATGGGAGACCGCCTGGGAATACCAGGTGCTGTAAGCTTTTTCATCTTTCTAGGCAGCAGAGGGCGCTGCTCCCTCTCCGGGGGAGACAGGGGGCCTCCAACAACAGTGCTGGCCAGCGGCAGTGCAGTCACTTTTGCAGAGGAAGTACAAGGACGACATCACGTCCCGTGTGCCAGCAACAGCTGGCTTTCCCTCGGGGAGGCTGCAAACTTATCACAGCATGCATTTGTGTCCCTGCCGTCGCTGAACAGCGCAAATGTAGGGGAGAGAAAAGACTGCGGCCTTGCTCCCGGTGAGCACAACGGCTGAGGGCGTCAATGATAATAGAGGGCAGAGAAATAGGCCCATTTGGTGGCCGGTTTTCAAAGGGCCCTGCAGTAGGCACAGGCTAAGCCGTGTATAAAAGGCCTCCCTGCCGCCGCCTCAATTGCTTACGGCCATACCACTCTGAACACGCCCGATCTCGTCCGATCTCGGAAGCTAAGCAGGGTCGGGCCTGGTTAGTACTTGGATGGGAGACCGCCTGGGAATACCAGGTGCTGTAAGCTTTTTCATCTTTCTAGGCAGCAGAGGGCGCTGCTCCCTCTCCGGGGGAGACAGGGGGCCTCCAACAACAGTGCTGGCCAGCGGCAGTGCAGTCACTTTTGCAGAGGAAGTACAAGGACGACATCACGTCCCGTGTGCCAGCAACAGCTGGCTTTCCCTCGGGGAGGCTGCAAACTTATCACAGCATGCATTTGTGTCCCTGCCGTCGCTGAACAGCGCAAATGTAGGGGAGAGAAAAGACTGCGGCCTTGCTCCCGGTGAGCACAACGGCTGAGGGCGTCAATGATAATAGAGGGCAGAGAAATAGGCCCATTTGGTGGCCGGTTTTCAAAGGGCCCTGCAGTAGGCACAGGCTAAGCCGTGTATAAAAGGCCTCCCTGCCGCCGCCTCAATTGCTTACGGCCATACCACTCTGAACACGCCCGATCTCGTCCGATCTCGGAAGCTAAGCAGGGTCGGGCCTGGTTAGTACTTGGATGGGAGACCGCCTGGGAATACCAGGTGCTGTAAGCTTTTTCATCTTTCTAGGCAGCAGAGGGCGCTGCTCCCTCTCCGGGGGAGACAGGGGGCCTCCAACAACAGTGCTGGCCAGCGGCAGTGCAGTCACTTTTGCAGAGGAAGTACAAGGACGACATCACGTCCCGTGTGCCAGCAACAGCTGGCTTTCCCTCGGGGAGGCTGCAAACTTATCACAGCATGCATTTGTGTCCCTGCCGTCGCTGAACAGCGCAAATGTAGGGGAGAGAAAAGACTGCGGCCTTGCTCCCGGTGAGCACAACGGCTGAGGGCGTCAATGATAATAGAGGGCAGAGAAATAGGCCCATTTGGTGGCCGGTTTTCAAAGGGCCCTGCAGTAGGCACAGGCTAAGCCGTGTATAAAAGGCCTCCCTGCCGCCGCCTCAATTGCTTACGGCCATACCACTCTGAACACGCCCGATCTCGTCCGATCTCGGAAGCTAAGCAGGGTCGGGCCTGGTTAGTACTTGGATGGGAGACCGCCTGGGAATACCAGGTGCTGTAAGCTTTTTCATCTTTCTAGGCAGCAGAGGGCGCTGCTCCCTCTCCGGGGGAGACAGGGGGCCTCCAACAACAGTGCTGGCCAGCGGCAGTGCAGTCACTTTTGCAGAGGAAGTACAAGGACGACATCACGTCCCGTGTGCCAGCAACAGCTGGCTTTCCCTCGGGGAGGCTGCAAACTTATCACAGCATGCATTTGTGTCCCTGCCGTCGCTGAACAGCGCAAATGTAGGGGAGAGAAAAGACTGCGGCCTTGCTCCCGGTGAGCACAACGGCTGAGGGCGTCAATGATAATAGAGGGCAGAGAAATAGGCCCATTTGGTGGCCGGTTTTCAAAGGGCCCTGCAGTAGGCACAGGCTAAGCCGTGTATAAAAGGCCTCCCTGCCGCCGCCTCAATTGCTTACGGCCATACCACTCTGAACACGCCCGATCTCGTCCGATCTCGGAAGCTAAGCAGGGTCGGGCCTGGTTAGTACTTGGATGGGAGACCGCCTGGGAATACCAGGTGCTGTAAGCTTTTTCATCTTTCTAGGCAGCAGAGGGCGCTGCTCCCTCTCCGGGGGAGACAGGGGGCCTCCAACAACAGTGCTGGCCAGCGGCAGTGCAGTCACTTTTGCAGAGGAAGTACAAGGACGACATCACGTCCCGTGTGCCAGCAACAGCTGGCTTTCCCTCGGGGAGGCTGCAAACTTATCACAGCATGCATTTGTGTCCCTGCCGTCGCTGAACAGCGCAAATGTAGGGGAGAGAAAAGACTGCGGCCTTGCTCCCGGTGAGCACAACGGCTGAGGGCGTCAATGATAATAGAGGGCAGAGAAATAGGCCCATTTGGTGGCCGGTTTTCAAAGGGCCCTGCAGTAGGCACAGGCTAAGCCGTGTATAAAAGGCCTCCCTGCCGCCGCCTCAATTGCTTACGGCCATACCACTCTGAACACGCCCGATCTCGTCCGATCTCGGAAGCTAAGCAGGGTCGGGCCTGGTTAGTACTTGGATGGGAGACCGCCTGGGAATACCAGGTGCTGTAAGCTTTTTCATCTTTCTAGGCAGCAGAGGGCGCTGCTCCCTCTCCGGGGGAGACAGGGGGCCTCCAACAACAGTGCTGGCCAGCGGCAGTGCAGTCACTTTTGCAGAGGAAGTACAAGGACGACATCACGTCCCGTGTGCCAGCAACAGCTGGCTTTCCCTCGGGGAGGCTGCAAACTTATCACAGCATGCATTTGTGTCCCTGCCGTCGCTGAACAGCGCAAATGTAGGGGAGAGAAAAGACTGCGGCCTTGCTCCCGGTGAGCACAACGGCTGAGGGCGTCAATGATAATAGAGGGCAGAGAAATAGGCCCATTTGGTGGCCGGTTTTCAAAGGGCCCTGCAGTAGGCACAGGCTAAGCCGTGTATAAAAGGCCTCCCTGCCGCCGCCTCAATTGCTTACGGCCATACCACTCTGAACACGCCCGATCTCGTCCGATCTCGGAAGCTAAGCAGGGTCGGGCCTGGTTAGTACTTGGATGGGAGACCGCCTGGGAATACCAGGTGCTGTAAGCTTTTTCATCTTTCTAGGCAGCAGAGGGCGCTGCTCCCTCTCCGGGGGAGACAGGGGGCCTCCAACAACAGTGCTGGCCAGCGGCAGTGCAGTCACTTTTGCAGAGGAAGTACAAGGACGACATCACGTCCCGTGTGCCAGCAACAGCTGGCTTTCCCTCGGGGAGGCTGCAAACTTATCACAGCATGCATTTGTGTCCCTGCCGTCGCTGAACAGCGCAAATGTAGGGGAGAGAAAAGACTGCGGCCTTGCTCCCGGTGAGCACAACGGCTGAGGGCGTCAATGATAATAGAGGGCAGAGAAATAGGCCCATTTGGTGGCCGGTTTTCAAAGGGCCCTGCAGTAGGCACAGGCTAAGCCGTGTATAAAAGGCCTCCCTGCCGCCGCCTCAATTGCTTACGGCCATACCACTCTGAACACGCCCGATCTCGTCCGATCTCGGAAGCTAAGCAGGGTCGGGCCTGGTTAGTACTTGGATGGGAGACCGCCTGGGAATACCAGGTGCTGTAAGCTTTTTCATCTTTCTAGGCAGCAGAGGGCGCTGCTCCCTCTCCGGGGGAGACAGGGGGCCTCCAACAACAGTGCTGGCCAGCGGCAGTGCAGTCACTTTTGCAGAGGAAGTACAAGGACGACATCACGTCCCGTGTGCCAGCAACAGCTGGCTTTCCCTCGGGGAGGCTGCAAACTTATCACAGCATGCATTTGTGTCCCTGCCGTCGCTGAACAGCGCAAATGTAGGGGAGAGAAAAGACTGCGGCCTTGCTCCCGGTGAGCACAACGGCTGAGGGCGTCAATGATAATAGAGGGCAGAGAAATAGGCCCATTTGGTGGCCGGTTTTCAAAGGGCCCTGCAGTAGGCACAGGCTAAGCCGTGTATAAAAGGCCTCCCTGCCGCCGCCTCAATTGCTTACGGCCATACCACTCTGAACACGCCCGATCTCGTCCGATCTCGGAAGCTAAGCAGGGTCGGGCCTGGTTAGTACTTGGATGGGAGACCGCCTGGGAATACCAGGTGCTGTAAGCTTTTTCATCTTTCTAGGCAGCAGAGGGCGCTGCTCCCTCTCCGGGGGAGACAGGGGGCCTCCAACAACAGTGCTGGCCAGCGGCAGTGCAGTCACTTTTGCAGAGGAAGTACAAGGACGACATCACGTCCCGTGTGCCAGCAACAGCTGGCTTTCCCTCGGGGAGGCTGCAAACTTATCACAGCATGCATTTGTGTCCCTGCCGTCGCTGAACAGCGCAAATGTAGGGGAGAGAAAAGACTGCGGCCTTGCTCCCGGTGAGCACAACGGCTGAGGGCGTCAATGATAATAGAGGGCAGAGAAATAGGCCCATTTGGTGGCCGGTTTTCAAAGGGCCCTGCAGTAGGCACAGGCTAAGCCGTGTATAAAAGGCCTCCCTGCCGCCGCCTCAATTGCTTACGGCCATACCACTCTGAACACGCCCGATCTCGTCCGATCTCGGAAGCTAAGCAGGGTCGGGCCTGGTTAGTACTTGGATGGGAGACCGCCTGGGAATACCAGGTGCTGTAAGCTTTTTCATCTTTCTAGGCAGCAGAGGGCGCTGCTCCCTCTCCGGGGGAGACAGGGGGCCTCCAACAACAGTGCTGGCCAGCGGCAGTGCAGTCACTTTTGCAGAGGAAGTACAAGGACGACATCACGTCCCGTGTGCCAGCAACAGCTGGCTTTCCCTCGGGGAGGCTGCAAACTTATCACAGCATGCATTTGTGTCCCTGCCGTCGCTGAACAGCGCAAATGTAGGGGAGAGAAAAGACTGCGGCCTTGCTCCCGGTGAGCACAACGGCTGAGGGCGTCAATGATAATAGAGGGCAGAGAAATAGGCCCATTTGGTGGCCGGTTTTCAAAGGGCCCTGCAGTAGGCACAGGCTAAGCCGTGTATAAAAGGCCTCCCTGCCGCCGCCTCAATTGCTTACGGCCATACCACTCTGAACACGCCCGATCTCGTCCGATCTCGGAAGCTAAGCAGGGTCGGGCCTGGTTAGTACTTGGATGGGAGACCGCCTGGGAATACCAGGTGCTGTAAGCTTTTTCATCTTTCTAGGCAGCAGAGGGCGCTGCTCCCTCTCCGGGGGAGACAGGGGGCCTCCAACAACAGTGCTGGCCAGCGGCAGTGCAGTCACTTTTGCAGAGGAAGTACAAGGACGACATCACGTCCCGTGTGCCAGCAACAGCTGGCTTTCCCTCGGGGAGGCTGCAAACTTATCACAGCATGCATTTGTGTCCCTGCCGTCGCTGAACAGCGCAAATGTAGGGGAGAGAAAAGACTGCGGCCTTGCTCCCGGTGAGCACAACGGCTGAGGGCGTCAATGATAATAGAGGGCAGAGAAATAGGCCCATTTGGTGGCCGGTTTTCAAAGGGCCCTGCAGTAGGCACAGGCTAAGCCGTGTATAAAAGGCCTCCCTGCCGCTGCCTCAATTGCTTACGGCCATACCACTCTGAACACGCCCGATCTCGTCCGATCTCGGAAGCTAAGCAGGGTCGGGCCTGGTTAGTACTTGGATGGGAGACCGCCTGGGAATACCAGGTGCTGTAAGCTTTTTCATCTTTCTAGGCAGCAGAGGGCGCTGCTCCCTCTCCGGGGGAGACAGGGGGCCTCCAACAACAGTGCTGGCCAGCGGCAGTGCAGTCACTTTTGCAGAGGAAGTACAAGGACGACATCACGTCCCGTGTGCCAGCAACAGCTGGCTTTCCCTCGGGGAGGCTGCAAACTTATCACAGCATGCATTTGTGTCCCTGCCGTCGCTGAACAGCGCAAATGTAGGGGAGAGAAAAGACTGCGGCCTTGCTCCCGGTGAGCACAACGGCTGAGGGCGTCAATGATAATAGAGGGCAGAGAAATAGGCCCATTTGGTGGCCGGTTTTCAAAGGGCCCTGCAGTAGGCACAGGCTAAGCCGTGTATAAAAGGCCTCCCTGCCGCCGCCTCAATTGCTTACGGCCATACCACTCTGAACACGCCCGATCTCGTCCGATCTCGGAAGCTAAGCAGGGTCGGGCCTGGTTAGTACTTGGATGGGAGACCGCCTGGGAATACCAGGTGCTGTAAGCTTTTTCATCTTTCTAGGCAGCAGAGGGCGCTGCTCCCTCTCCGGGGGAGACAGGGGGCCTCCAACAACAGTGCTGGCCAGCGGCAGTGCAGTCACTTTTGCAGAGGAAGTACAAGGACGACATCACGTCCCGTGTGCCAGCAACAGCTGGCTTTCCCTCGGGGAGGCTGCAAACTTATCACAGCATGCATTTGTGTCCCTGCCGTCGCTGAACAGCGCAAATGTAGGGGAGAGAAAAGACTGCGGCCTTGCTCCCGGTGAGCACAACGGCTGAGGGCGTCAATGATAATAGAGGGCAGAGAAATAGGCCCATTTGGTGGCCGGTTTTCAAAGGGCCCTGCAGTAGGCACAGGCTAAGCCGTGTATAAAAGGCCTCCCTGCCGCCGCCTCAATTGCTTACGGCCATACCACTCTGAACACGCCCGATCTCGTCCGATCTCGGAAGCTAAGCAGGGTCGGGCCTGGTTAGTACTTGGATGGGAGACCGCCTGGGAATACCAGGTGCTGTAAGCTTTTTCATCTTTCTAGGCAGCAGAGGGCGCTGCTCCCTCTCCGGGGGAGACAGGGGGCCTCCAACAACAGTGCTGGCCAGCGGCAGTGCAGTCACTTTTGCAGAGGAAGTACAAGGACGACATCACGTCCCGTGTGCCAGCAACAGCTGGCTTTCCCTCGGGGAGGCTGCAAACTTATCACAGCATGCATTTGTGTCCCTGCCGTCGCTGAACAGCGCAAATGTAGGGGAGAGAAAAGACTGCGGCCTTGCTCCCGGTGAGCACAACGGCTGAGGGCGTCAATGATAATAGAGGGCAGAGAAATAGGCCCATTTGGTGGCCGGTTTTCAAAGGGCCCTGCAGTAGGCACAGGCTAAGCCGTGTATAAAAGGCCTCCCTGCCGCCGCCTCAATTGCTTACGGCCATACCACTCTGAACACGCCCGATCTCGTCCGATCTCGGAAGCTAAGCAGGGTCGGGCCTGGTTAGTACTTGGATGGGAGACCGCCTGGGAATACCAGGTGCTGTAAGCTTTTTCATCTTTCTAGGCAGCAGAGGGCGCTGCTCCCTCTCCGGGGGAGACAGGGGGCCTCCAACAACAGTGCTGGCCAGCGGCAGTGCAGTCACTTTTGCAGAGGAAGTACAAGGACGACATCACGTCCCGTGTGCCAGCAACAGCTGGCTTTCCCTCGGGGAGGCTGCAAACTTATCACAGCATGCATTTGTGTCCCTGCCGTCGCTGAACAGCGCAAATGTAGGGGAGAGAAAAGACTGCGGCCTTGCTCCCGGTGAGCACAACGGCTGAGGGCGTCAATGATAATAGAGGGCAGAGAAATAGGCCCATTTGGTGGCCGGTTTTCAAAGGGCCCTGCAGTAGGCACAGGCTAAGCCGTGTATAAAAGGCCTCCCTGCCGCCGCCTCAATTGCTTACGGCCATACCACTCTGAACACGCCCGATCTCGTCCGATCTCGGAAGCTAAGCAGGGTCGGGCCTGGTTAGTACTTGGATGGGAGACCGCCTGGGAATACCAGGTGCTGTAAGCTTTTTCATCTTTCTAGGCAGCAGAGGGCGCTGCTCCCTCTCCGGGGGAGACAGGGGGCCTCCAACAACAGTGCTGGCCAGCGGCAGTGCAGTCACTTTTGCAGAGGAAGTACAAGGACGACATCACGTCCCGTGTGCCAGCAACAGCTGGCTTTCCCTCGGGGAGGCTGCAAACTTATCACAGCATGCATTTGTGTCCCTGCCGTCGCTGAACAGCGCAAATGTAGGGGAGAGAAAAGACTGCGGCCTTGCTCCCGGTGAGCACAACGGCTGAGGGCGTCAATGATAATAGAGGGCAGAGAAATAGGCCCATTTGGTGGCCGGTTTTCAAAGGGCCCTGCAGTAGGCACAGGCTAAGCCGTGTATAAAAGGCCTCCCTGCCGCCGCCTCAATTGCTTACGGCCATACCACTCTGAACACGCCCGATCTCGTCCGATCTCGGAAGCTAAGCAGGGTCGGGCCTGGTTAGTACTTGGATGGGAGACCGCCTGGGAATACCAGGTGCTGTAAGCTTTTTCATCTTTCTAGGCAGCAGAGGGCGCTGCTCCCTCTCCGGGGGAGACAGGGGGCCTCCAACAACAGTGCTGGCCAGCGGCAGTGCAGTCACTTTTGCAGAGGAAGTACAAGGACGACATCACGTCCCGTGTGCCAGCAACAGCTGGCTTTCCCTCGGGGAGGCTGCAAACTTATCACAGCATGCATTTGTGTCCCTGCCGTCGCTGAACAGCGCAAATGTAGGGGAGAGAAAAGACTGCGGCCTTGCTCCCGGTGAGCACAACGGCTGAGGGCGTCAATGATAATAGAGGGCAGAGAAATAGGCCCATTTGGTGGCCGGTTTTCAAAGGGCCCTGCAGTAGGCACAGGCTAAGCCGTGTATAAAAGGCCTCCCTGCCGCCGCCTCAATTGCTTACGGCCATACCACTCTGAACACGCCCGATCTCGTCCGATCTCGGAAGCTAAGCAGGGTCGGGCCTGGTTAGTACTTGGATGGGAGACCGCCTGGGAATACCAGGTGCTGTAAGCTTTTTCATCTTTCTAGGCAGCAGAGGGCGCTGCTCCCTCTCCGGGGGAGACAGGGGGCCTCCAACAACAGTGCTGGCCAGCGGCAGTGCAGTCACTTTTGCAGAGGAAGTACAAGGACGACATCACGTCCCGTGTGCCAGCAACAGCTGGCTTTCCCTCGGGGAGGCTGCAAACTTATCACAGCATGCATTTGTGTCCCTGCCGTCGCTGAACAGCGCAAATGTAGGGGAGAGAAAAGACTGCGGCCTTGCTCCCGGTGAGCACAACGGCTGAGGGCGTCAATGATAATAGAGGGCAGAGAAATAGGCCCATTTGGTGGCCGGTTTTCAAAGGGCCCTGCAGTAGGCACAGGCTAAGCCGTGTATAAAAGGCCTCCCTGCCGCCGCCTCAATTGCTTACGGCCATACCACTCTGAACACGCCCGATCTCGTCCGATCTCGGAAGCTAAGCAGGGTCGGGCCTGGTTAGTACTTGGATGGGAGACCGCCTGGGAATACCAGGTGCTGTAAGCTTTTTCATCTTTCTAGGCAGCAGAGGGCGCTGCTCCCTCTCCGGGGGAGACAGGGGGCCTCCAACAACAGTGCTGGCCAGCGGCAGTGCAGTCACTTTTGCAGAGGAAGTACAAGGACGACATCACGTCCCGTGTGCCAGCAACAGCTGGCTTTCCCTCGGGGAGGCTGCAAACTTATCACAGCATGCATTTGTGTCCCTGCCGTCGCTGAACAGCGCAAATGTAGGGGAGAGAAAAGACTGCGGCCTTGCTCCCGGTGAGCACAACGGCTGAGGGCGTCAATGATAATAGAGGGCAGAGAAATAGGCCCATTTGGTGGCCGGTTTTCAAAGGGCCCTGCAGTAGGCACAGGCTAAGCCGTGTATAAAAGGCCTCCCTGCCGCCGCCTCAATTGCTTACGGCCATACCACTCTGAACACGCCCGATCTCGTCCGATCTCGGAAGCTAAGCAGGGTCGGGCCTGGTTAGTACTTGGATGGGAGACCGCCTGGGAATACCAGGTGCTGTAAGCTTTTTCATCTTTCTAGGCAGCAGAGGGCGCTGCTCCCTCTCCGGGGGAGACAGGGGGCCTCCAACAACAGTGCTGGCCAGCGGCAGTGCAGTCACTTTTGCAGAGGAAGTACAAGGACGACATCACGTCCCGTGTGCCAGCAACAGCTGGCTTTCCCTCGGGGAGGCTGCAAACTTATCACAGCATGCATTTGTGTCCCTGCCGTCGCTGAACAGCGCAAATGTAGGGGAGAGAAAAGACTGCGGCCTTGCTCCCGGTGAGCACAACGGCTGAGGGCGTCAATGATAATAGAGGGCAGAGAAATAGGCCCATTTGGTGGCCGGTTTTCAAAGGGCCCTGCAGTAGGCACAGGCTAAGCCGTGTATAAAAGGCCTCCCTGCCGCCGCCTCAATTGCTTACGGCCATACCACTCTGAACACGCCCGATCTCGTCCGATCTCGGAAGCTAAGCAGGGTCGGGCCTGGTTAGTACTTGGATGGGAGACCGCCTGGGAATACCAGGTGCTGTAAGCTTTTTCATCTTTCTAGGCAGCAGAGGGCGCTGCTCCCTCTCCGGGGGAGACAGGGGGCCTCCAACAACAGTGCTGGCCAGCGGCAGTGCAGTCACTTTTGCAGAGGAAGTACAAGGACGACATCACGTCCCGTGTGCCAGCAACAGCTGGCTTTCCCTCGGGGAGGCTGCAAACTTATCACAGCATGCATTTGTGTCCCTGCCGTCGCTGAACAGCGCAAATGTAGGGGAGAGAAAAGACTGCGGCCTTGCTCCCGGTGAGCACAACGGCTGAGGGCGTCAATGATAATAGAGGGCAGAGAAATAGGCCCATTTGGTGGCCGGTTTTCAAAGGGCCCTGCAGTAGGCACAGGCTAAGCCGTGTATAAAAGGCCTCCCTGCCGCCGCCTCAATTGCTTACGGCCATACCACTCTGAACACGCCCGATCTCGTCCGATCTCGGAAGCTAAGCAGGGTCGGGCCTGGTTAGTACTTGGATGGGAGACCGCCTGGGAATACCAGGTGCTGTAAGCTTTTTCATCTTTCTAGGCAGCAGAGGGCGCTGCTCCCTCTCCGGGGGAGACAGGGGGCCTCCAACAACAGTGCTGGCCAGCGGCAGTGCAGTCACTTTTGCAGAGGAAGTACAAGGACGACATCACGTCCCGTGTGCCAGCAACAGCTGGCTTTCCCTCGGGGAGGCTGCAAACTTATCACAGCATGCATTTGTGTCCCTGCCGTCGCTGAACAGCGCAAATGTAGGGGAGAGAAAAGACTGCGGCCTTGCTCCCGGTGAGCACAACGGCTGAGGGCGTCAATGATAATAGAGGGCAGAGAAATAGGCCCATTTGGTGGCCGGTTTTCAAAGGGCCCTGCAGTAGGCACAGGCTAAGCCGTGTATAAAAGGCCTCCCTGCCGCCGCCTCAATTGCTTACGGCCATACCACTCTGAACACGCCCGATCTCGTCCGATCTCGGAAGCTAAGCAGGGTCGGGCCTGGTTAGTACTTGGA
Source organism: Centroberyx gerrardi (assembly GCF_048128805.1). Classification (NCBI taxonomy): domain Eukaryota; kingdom Metazoa; phylum Chordata; class Actinopteri; order Beryciformes; family Berycidae; genus Centroberyx; species Centroberyx gerrardi. The sequence continues at coordinate 24,030,210 of NC_136006.1, read as the reverse complement.
TGGGAGACCGCCTGGGAATACCAGGTGCTGTAAGCTTTTTCATCTTTCTAGGCAGCAGAGGGCGCTGCTCCCTCTCCGGGGGAGACAGGGGGCCTCCAACAACAGTGCTGGCCAGCGGCAGTGCAGTCACTTTTGCAGAGGAAGTACAAGGACGACATCACGTCCCGTGTGCCAGCAACAGCTGGCTTTCCCTCGGGGAGGCTGCAAACTTATCACAGCATGCATTTGTGTCCCTGCCGTCGCTGAACAGCGCAAATGTAGGGGAGAGAAAAGACTGCGGCCTTGCTCCCGGTGAGCACAACGGCTGAGGGCGTCAATGATAATAGAGGGCAGAGAAATAGGCCCATTTGGTGGCCGGTTTTCAAAGGGCCCTGCAGTAGGCACAGGCTAAGCCGTGTATAAAAGGCCTCCCTGCCGCCGCCTCAATTGCTTACGGCCATACCACTCTGAACACGCCCGATCTCGTCCGATCTCGGAAGCTAAGCAGGGTCGGGCCTGGTTAGTACTTGGATGGGAGACCGCCTGGGAATACCAGGTGCTGTAAGCTTTTTCATCTTTCTAGGCAGCAGAGGGCGCTGCTCCCTCTCCGGGGGAGACAGGGGGCCTCCAACAACAGTGCTGGCCAGCGGCAGTGCAGTCACTTTTGCAGAGGAAGTACAAGGACGACATCACGTCCCGTGTGCCAGCAACAGCTGGCTTTCCCTCGGGGAGGCTGCAAACTTATCACAGCATGCATTTGTGTCCCTGCCGTCGCTGAACAGCGCAAATGTAGGGGAGAGAAAAGACTGCGGCCTTGCTCCCGGTGAGCACAACGGCTGAGGGCGTCAATGATAATAGAGGGCAGAGAAATAGGCCCATTTGGTGGCCGGTTTTCAAAGGGCCCTGCAGTAGGCACAGGCTAAGCCGTGTATAAAAGGCCTCCCTGCCGCCGCCTCAATTGCTTACGGCCATACCACTCTGAACACGCCCGATCTCGTCCGATCTCGGAAGCTAAGCAGGGTCGGGCCTGGTTAGTACTTGGATGGGAGACCGCCTGGGAATACCAGGTGCTGTAAGCTTTTTCATCTTTCTAGGCAGCAGAGGGCGCTGCTCCCTCTCCGGGGGAGACAGGGGGCCTCCAACAACAGTGCTGGCCAGCGGCAGTGCAGTCACTTTTGCAGAGGAAGTACAAGGACGACATCACGTCCCGTGTGCCAGCAACAGCTGGCTTTCCCTCGGGGAGGCTGCAAACTTATCACAGCATGCA